>NC_041335.1:20796168-21036168 GCF_004354835.1 Perca flavescens | reverse complement strand
AACATAAACACACAGTACACGCTCCATGCTTTTACCAGTCTAAGCAGATTTAAACTCAGTTCTTAAAACTCCATATTTATCATGGCACATACACTTTCATTCATAATGAATGGTGCCAAACTACATAAACACAGTTACACTGTCTGATTTATGTTATTTATGCTAAAAGAAAGAAAAGAAAGCTTTGTAAATCAACTGAATCAAAAAGCTTTTGTCAACAGACAAAGAAATTAAATAATGTAGAGAATTCAAAGAGCAGAGTAGTCAGTTTCTTTTTGTTACGCATTTTATGCGTGTTCCTGTTTTAGTTTTACATTACTAAATAATTTGTGCCAGCCAACAATCGACCTGTGTCTGCAAACTTTGTCTTTGCTTTATTTCACGCCTGTCTAGTTCAGTGGCTGTATTACAGGCCTCTTTGTCACCTTGTACCTGTTAGTCCACCTGTCAGCCATTTTCTCTATCTGTCTGCTTAACTGCTGACTGACGTTGCTCTGTCTTTATTTGCACTCATCAATCCTTTCTCCACACTGGTTTATAATCCAGGGTGTCTGTCTAATACATTCACCTTGCTCCACTCTGTGAGGAGCTTAAACAACAAACTCAACTGTCTCACTCCATACAGCTTATCCAAACTCACTAAAGCACTTCTGCAAGCCATTATATTTGACTTGGTTAGAACAAAAATTGAGAAATACTAACATGTATATAAGCTATTAACAAGTATTTAGGAGCAACTTAACATCCACCAATCCCCCATTATAGTCATATTAAAAAGTAAAAAAAAAATAGCATAATTAATTACAATAAATAACAAAAGTCAGTTGATCCTTAGCAATGTAGCCTGTAGAAGAGTTCAGCTATAATGTGTGAAAAATGCAGTGTCGGAATGTTTTATGACCACTACTAAAGTAGTTGACTTCCAAATGTGGACATATTGTGGTCCAATTTAACACATTAAAAAAACATCCTCATTTCCTCCATCAGAGTTTGGTTGAGTTCCTGCCTCCTGCCTTTGAAAGGACAAGGCTTGAGCATGTACTCCCCACTGCTGAAAGGATCATTGGCTGTCAGCTGCTTTCCATCAAGGAGCTTCAAGACACCATAGAGGATAAAAAAAAAGGGTAAAATTGCCACCGACCTTGCCAAACCAGGCAACAATCTGTTTGAGAAACATTCCTCTGGGAGACAGTACTGGTCCGTTAACACCATGATCACCCATCACCTCAATAGCTTATTCCCCATGCTCCGTCATCTTACTCTACCACTCCTCCCAAGACTGCCATGCAAAGAAATACTTCTCTTAAGACATACTCATCCTTATCCTCATCTAGTAGAGATGACTGTATTACTGCCGCCATGCTATTCCCTGACACCTAAGTGTTTTTTTGCAACATTTTTTCAAACTTTTAAAGTGTCTACGTATATGACCCTGAGTCACTTCAGGATTTGTTCACTATGTCACTTCACAAACCTTTTTATTTTTATTTCAGAACCTAATTGAGCCAATGCACAATATGCCATGTTTTCTTCAAATTCATCCATACTGTGCACTACAATGTTGTAGTTTATTTTTGCAATATTATAACTTTGTATCTCTCCCTTTCATAATAAACAACATAAAAATTTAAATTACATGACAGCTTGTAAAATAGAGCTCCAGCCAAGACTCCATACCTTCTCCTGTCTTGCAATATGCCATCGTGGATCATTGCTTACCAAGTGTTCAAGTGTTATAGTGTGAAAGTGGAACTGAAAAGGTATTTTGCAAAAAAAACATCATGGTTTCCATAATTCCTTATAAAAAAAGGTTGAGATTTGTATGGTACAGTTCCCTGTGTATCCCCCATTTCCCAGGCTTGCCTTCTTCCTCTCCATCCCATCTATCCTCCAAGTCCCTGGCTCAAAGTGAAAGCCATAGTTAATGTAGTGTAGCAGCCAACAGCACACAGAGATTTCACCTGCATGTACCGACCAGCTCAGTGTTACTCTGTGTTCAGAAACCCCCACACATTTCTCCCCTGCTTGCTTTTCCCTTATCCCTCTCTGTTCCCTTGGCTTTTGATTTGAAACCTGCCTCAGTTTCCCTCGTTTGCTTTGTGTTCTCTTGGGCTGAATCTCATTTTGAGAGATTGTAAAGTCCAAGCTTTTTGTCGGGCTCTGTGTCATGTGTAATGTCTGTCCCGTCGCATCCCACCAACAGTAAGTACTGACACAGAAGCAAGTTCGGCTTTGTTACCGCTCTGTGACTATTTACACTTCCATCTTAAAAGCACAACAACTCTGAACCCCCATTCCGTTTTAGTACCTTTCACACAGAGAGCGAGGCGGCTTAAAGGCGCAACAGTTCTGCCTTGAACATGCTGTGTGAACAGGGCCAGTGTGTGTGTGTAGTGATGGCAAAATGCGGTCTTGGAGACACCTATTGTAGCAGGAACTACCACAGGGGGTAGGGAAAAGACCTTGGCCTCTCTAGTTAGTTAATCTAGTTAGTTGTGTAGCTGAGATCTAAATGAAGGCCGACTTCAAAGACAGGTAGGGTCCGAGCAAGGGCTCCAGAAGTAGAGGGGGTAAAGTGTGTGTGTGTGTGTGTGTGTGTGGGGGGGGAAGTTATTTTTTGAAAATAGTCAGTTAAGTGATTTGTTCATGCACTGCGTAAAATCATTAAATGTTAAAATCACTGGTCTAGAAGACAATGCACATTAGGCCATTAGTAGTTTTCAATGGGAAACAAATGATAGGAAATCTAAATAAAGCAGTTTCTGGAGTCTGCACTGAGAACATTTTAAAGAGAGGATAGAAGGGAGGGGAAAACATTGATATGAACTTTGCACTATGAGAAAATGAAATGGACCAACAGTCCAAAAGGAGGTGTTAACACATCTGGTATTAGAGGAGATTCCCCTGAGTCTGGAGTAAGGGAGAAACATCAAACATCCGCAAACGAGAGTCAGCCCATGTAGCTCCCTGGCTGTCTTTCAGAGCCTCCCTGCTCTCCTGTTCACCCTTCACTCCCTCTGCTTGACTTGCAAATCTTCCCCACCTAAAAATAAAATACCAAACTTTGGGTTTGTACACTTTCACTCTGCATCTGACTTTACAGTTTAGGCCTTTCTCCTACCTATCCTTCTGCTCTGTTTCAACCTTCCTCTCCCTGCCTGAGGCATTTAAAGCCTGAGCTTGTAACTTTTGTTAGGAAGCTATTAGGGAATAACCAAGCATAAACGGTAGTAACTATAGAAAGGGGCACTGTTCATCCATCCATCCATCCATCCATTGTAAAAGCTTGACTACCAGAACACGTTTTCCCAATGACTGGTGCTTGCTCTCCAGCAGGGAGTGAAGCTTGATTGCCACCTGTCTATGTCATACTGTTTTTTATGCTGCCATGGAGTCCATGCTGACATAAATTAGTTATGCCTAAGTGTCAAGGCAAGCCGAAGGAGGAGTAGGGTAAGGTAAGTGCGACCTTAAATGACTTTTCTATCAATTTAATGCGGTAGTGATGTTTTACATGACAACTTGGGTTGAGGCCAAAGTGGGTAGCAAAGTAAAAATGTAATTTCAATAGATGCTAAATGGTGAAGGGGTTTGAAGCACTGTATTTCTTTCTACTTGTGAAAGGTATTTTTTCAGTAATGTTAAAATTTTGGCATGGTGTAATACATTTCAGCTATGAAATGCAAAGTCTATTTTTTTCTCCCAAGGAGTTGCAGTCTATCTCCCTTTTTTGTTTTTTTTTCAGTGACAGGTAAATTTAACATAAAGTGCCAAGAGTAGTCACCCACTAAAACTTCATATTTGATTACTCTACAATGTTGAGTACCAGTGGATACATTAGGATTTACTGACCCTGATCAATTGAAAATAAATACCTTTTAAATGCCCATATTCACAACTAAACCTAATTTTCAGGGAGGCTTTATGGAAAGGAGATAATAAATACCATTTTGTGCAACTGCCTCTCATCTCAACACTGTTCTGCTGTTAGACCAACATCCTTATCTCTTTGCTTTGTCTTTTCCCTCAGCCTTTACCTCTGACTTTCCTTATCCCTGCCCCAAGCATTTTACTGTCATATGGCTCAAAGGCAGAAGTCCCTAAAATATTGATTGAAACGGACTGCAGGCCTGTTTCTTGTATGTCCATGCCTGGAGAATTAAATCATCAGCTAAAGTCATGGCTGAAAATGTTCAAGTACCCAGCTCTAGGGATCTGAACCTAAACTTCGGAAGTTTACCTCCATATAGGAAATAAAAGGCTTTAGGCCCTGAAGCATCGGTAGTCCTTCTGACTGCATATTGCTGTCTAAATCGTCTATTCCTTTAGAACTAAGTGCCTATCTCTGTCCACAACTCTTTTTCTTTATTTCCCTCCTTCTCTTCCTCTCTTTTAGTCTTTGTTCTCTCAAAGCCCGAGGCTTCGCGTTCCCAGAGTCCCAGCAGAGAGCTTAACCAACACTTGTAGAAAACCAACACTCTATAAAAGGCTTGGCACCTTTTAGGTGTGTATCACCTTCCACATCTCCCCAAATCTTCTCCGGCTTTTAGTTCCCCCTACACCCACTTTTCTCTGACTTTCACATACTGTACCTTACCTTCTCTCCACTTCCGTACACTCCCTTCTTTCTTCTTTTCTTCCTACTTTTATGACCTATTTTGATCTTGACCTTCCTATGCCCTGATCTGCTTTGAAATTGTCTAAACTGCACATACTACTTGATGGTTATCACTCAGTTGAAATAAAATAATTTTAGTCCCAAGCACATTTTCCTCCAATCCAAGAGTGCTGGGATTCTAACAGTGACCACCTGCTGTGTTGTATTTTGACTATGTTGTTGTGCCAATGTCCACATCTATTGAGCATGAAATTCCCCTCTGACAAAACAACTTAAAAAAATACGGGAGTTGTGTCTGATGATGAATAGCTGGCTTGAAGACATTTCCATTACGCAATGCTTCCAGTGGACATTGAAACTACGACGTGACTATAAAGAAGACGAAGCTGCACCGCAACTGCATGAAACGGCAACATCCAGTGGATCCCCGGGTTATGATGCTACACTGTTTTCCACACCATACTGTGCAACATAATTCTTAGGTTAAAGTAACAAACCCTGAGTTGAGTTGCATGACTTTCGCACGGTATATCAAAATTAAAGCCAAAATACTGTGCATAAAAGTGAGATGTAACTTATGTTCTTAATTCCTTTCATTTATGGGTGGCTGCCCTCTCTCTGCTCTGACAGTGAGTTCTGAGTTTTACCAAAAAACCTTAACGTGAGAATGGTTGGCTATCCAGAAAAACTCTTAGGTTTAGTCCTATAAAAATGTCTTTGAAGTAGTCAGTCGTACCTCCACATTCTAAATGCTGTTAGATCGTCATATCTCCCTCTGCTTTGCTTTACGTTGCATCTCTCTGTCTCTCGTTCTCAAATTTCCATAGCTAAAGATATTTCACCTCCAGTGTCCTCTGAGGATGCAAACTACTACTCTGGGGTCACACATGTTTGTAAAAAGGTTTTTACACCATTTTCAGTTGTTTTTCTGTTTATTTTCTTTCCTGGCTGCCTTTTACTCTGCCCTGCAAAATCTGCTATGCCTTTAGATCTCTGTCCCTATCCCCTCTCTACTTAGCTGTTTCTGTTTTTTTCTTACATATTCACAATCTTTTATCTATTTTTCTCTCTTGCACTCTGAACGATTTAACTCTGGAAGAGACAAAGTAAGACATGACCTACCTGTATACAGCTTAGACCTTTGGTGTTTGGCTCAGTGTACCGGTTTGCCTCCATTCCTCCAAATATGCCTTCATCGTCAACTTTCCCATGTCTCTCTTGGCACAGCTTTTATGTATTTTTCACCTCCTCTTTCACCTCCCACCAGCTTTCACCCCTGCGGGTTGTTGAAAAAATATATCCATCTATGCATCCATCTCTCATTTCTTGTTCTCCTTTCCCTGTCTCTATAAACAACTTCATGCTCTTCAATTTCTTCATGCTCTCCTCTCTCCTATTTTTCCTCCCTCACTGAATTTTGCCTCTTGCAGTTCAGGGTCAATATGGTAACTCGTCACTTCTAGGTGAGGTCCAAACAAACATCCATGTATGAGGCCTATGGGTTTGCCTTGGCTCCTTAACCTTGCTTTCTTTTGCCCATTCACACTGCCACCACAGGTCCACTGTGTTTTTTGTGTTATTATTTCTTTCAGCCATGTCCTTACAAAATATTGGAAGTAATAATTTTTTGTTAATATTTTCTGTATTTTTAAACATATAAGAGGAAAAAATGTATAGGCTATCATCAAAAATATTGATCTGCCCTGTCAAGTCTTTTCCACCTCTGCAAAGGGGCAGATGCAACAAGGTGAGGTGACACTCTTCACTGTAACATCGGCACGCACAATACGGTACACACTCTTCTTCTTTGTATGAACCCATAAGATCACACACTGTCAGAGCTGTTGACATTTTCATACTTTTCCCCGTGTTATGGGGAGATAAAAAGAAGGGAAAAAGAGCCTCATCTGGCCCATTACTTACTAATGAGCAAATTGTCAGGAGTTATATGTCAAGGTATTTATTTTTGTCTTTAAATTATAAACACTAATTATAAGCACTACGGAAGGTGACAGAGACGTTAATGATGATGAAGATGTTTAATAACCATGGAAACAACCGGAAATCCAACACTTTAGCACATGGCACAGATCCAGGACACTGCATCATATATGGACTGCATTATGACAAACTCCATAAAAAAAATATACACTAAGCATGCAGGTAATGGACAACAGGCATGAAGGGCTTAGCTGACATTTTAGAGAATTGGCCCCATTGACCACTATAGCCAATATGTGACAAATATTGTCTTTGTGAGGTGAATAGCTGTATCCCATGTGAATGCACTGAACTGACGTACAGTATGTTACAAACAGCTAGTCGAGAGACACGGAACTGTTTCTGTGGAGGCAACGCTTCTCACATAATAATATGCAGAACTTTAACTTGTGTGAATAGTGAAATGTAACCTATGATCATGTTTAAGGCCTTTTATCATTTTCACTTAGTTTCACTTTTATCAAATAAAGCACATTTGTCTAAAATATCAGCACTTTTATTGTTCTCTCCTAATAAAAGACTGGCAACCTAGCATCACACTTTAAAACGGCTCTTTCATTTGCCTATAACCTTTTACTATTGTGCCTCAGGCGCCTCTTGTCATTGGCTAAAAGCAAAACAAAACAAATCATCTTAATGTCAACAGTGTTATTAGCACTAAGTGTTACTTCCCACATTTGCTCAACAAGGCCAGTGTTGCTGGGGTTCTGACTGGATTATGGGGCAATGTCCCTGAGCAGGTAACAGTAACTTGTCACTCACATTTTTAATATACGTAAACACAAGACACCTTAGGACAGACTGAAAAAAAGGAAAAGAGAAAACAGAGTAGGAGTCATAAAAAAAGAATAACAGTAAAGAATGGAAGATGGAGGGAGAGGGAGAAAGATAAACTATGAGAGGAGGAAGAGAGAGATAATAGAGAGAAAACATGTGTTCACAGTGTCCGGAACGCACCAGTAGAGCTGAAAATAGGGATTGGGACAGTTGCGTAGTAGCTTCATTTAAGAGGACACACTCGACTGTCTGTTCTCTAAAGAACTCTCCTTGTACAGAGGCGAGGCCTTTTGGGAACATTGCTATCATCTTAAAAGGCCATCTCTGTCTCTCTCTACCTCACATTCTTGCTTTCTCTCTCTCTCTTTTGCACTCTTTCTTTCTCCCTTCTCTCCTTAAGCAGGGGGTGAGGCCATTAGGGAACAATGGTGATATCTTTAAAGGGCCTTCTGTGGCTGAGAGAACAGCACTGCCAAAACCCAGAGGATCCATGTGCTGAATCAGTGGTCACAGAGCACAGAGGGGATAGAGGGATTTAAGTGGGGTACGTGTGTGTGTGTGTGTGTGTGTGTGTGTGTGTGTGTGTGTGGGGTCTATTGTGTAAATATCTTAGTGTGAACTATACCCCATTTGGGGACACATTCTGGATTTAAACCAGTTGATTGAAGGTTGTCTAGCTAGAGAAAAAAATGGTGTTCCTACTTTCAGTCTTGATTAGGGTTAGGTTAAGGTCAGAGTAAATGCCTTTTCCCAATAGGCATGAATATAGTTGTTAATTTGCATGCAACTTTAAAGAAGTTGAATCCGTAGTGTGTATTGGAGGCTTCCCAGTAGTGTAGAACTTTGGTGCAGAAGAAAAATAACCAAAAAACACATCAGATGATTCAGATTTCAGTATGTGAAAAGGCCTCAATCAACAAAATCCTGCAGATGTTGGTTCGATCAAACAACTTGCAGTAAGCAAACAAATTTTATATTCAAACAAATATGTGCTAACAATCTATGATTAAGGAGCGATGCTGTCAGATCCAGATTCAGCGCCTCATGATGAATGTGTTTGTGACTAGATTTCTAAATACATTTATGAACATATTGACACGACATTGTTGCCCATGCAGTGCTTGTGGGGCTCTAAGGTGTGGGACTAGCACTTCCAGTAGGGCCACATTAGCCACTATTCAATATTAATCCAATTTTAACTGCTTGATAGAGCTCGCTAGTTAGAACATATTTTTATAGCACATACTCAATACACTAATACAATGCTTTAATGCCTTGGAAGATTAAGCTCAAGCCTGCAGAGTGCATTGCAAAACAATTCCACTGCAGAGATCCCATTGGAGATCAATGCATACAACACATTAATTGTGTTAATTGACTACAATGAGTGAGATGGAGCCCCATTATGGCTATAAGGATTAAATCAACACAGAATCACCTAAGACAGAAAACCATTACACTGTTTTCTATAAGCTGAAACTTTTAGGCATGTTAGACTTCTGTCCACCCACCGATGAGTAATGTCACAGCTAGTGTTTTCCATTAGCTAGCAAAATATCTGGTGTTAAATCACTCATTAGGAGGTGATCCAAAATGCAAAATGCTTAAAGTTCCAGCCCATTAGGAGCAGTGCACCAGCAGTGGATTCCACTTTGACTCGGTTAAATTACCTTTACACATAAAAGTGCCAGAGCACTGAAGGTGGAGCAGGTCCATGAGGGGAAAGTAAGAGAGAGACAAGTATAGTGACATCCAGTCAATCTTGGGTTATGAAATGCACACCCGACCTAAACAGGCTCTTGGCAGTATAATGGCGTAAACTGACAGGGCATGTGCTTTTTGTGAGTTTGATTAAGTTTGTGACCCTACTTCCAAAGAGAGGGACAGCTGTGTAACTAGACATGATGATAGGTTGGGCTCAAAAAGTACAAAATATGACAGACACACAGACCACATGCACACACACAGACACATTATGCACACACCTATGCACACACAGAAAAAAGCAAAGCTATATTTCTGTAGGAGGAAGCTACAAGACTGTAGAAACAGAGTGGCACTTTATAAAAGGGATAAAGGATGTTTCTAGTCTAATGTTAAAGTTAATGGACTGGAAAGAGAGAGGACGAAAAGACAGAGAGGGATAGAGAAGCAGGGTAAAATGAGACAGCATGCACACACGGATACAGACTGATGTGTCACCAGCATAAAGATGCATAAAGATACAGGTGTGTGTGTGTGTGTGTGTGTGTGTGTGTGTGTGTGTGTGTGTGTGTGTGTGTGTGTGTGTGTGTGTGTGCCTTTTTTGTGTTCCTGTGCATATGCCATGTCTGCCTGTGTTTGTTTGGCAGAAAGAGAGAGACAGCAAGAGAGACAAAGAAACAGCAATGTTTCTGACTTAACCATACATCCATTAGCTCCCTAATGTCCTACCATGCTGAGAAAACATCGCTACCATTACATTAGATACATTTGAAATTCACACAACATCAGTTTCACAGACCCACTGCCCAACAAAGGCAAAACGCAGTAACTTCATATTTGGTCAAAATTGTGTTATAACCTGTATCTCACTTTCTGACATCTGTATATATATATATATACAGGGCTTGACATTAACTTTTTGAGGCACTTGTCCTTCGGACAAGTACATTTACGTTTCACTTGTCCCTGAACAAAAGTCACTTGTCCGGGTAAAGATTCATCATTTTATAATTTCTTTTGTGTTTTGCTAATGCAGAATTTGAAGAAACCATTGAAAGCATCCAAACACTATCAACATTAATACAATTCAGTTTAAACAGTAGAAACAAATGTGTCCCAAGAATAGATTTCCCCTTCAACAAGAAAAAAGGATCTCCAGACTCATAATACAAAATTATACTTTGCACGCCGGTGTGCAGAAGTTAATATATTGAGATTCTAAGTGAATATTTTAAAGTTTCTCATTACTTTCAGATTCCTAGTCAATATTCTAAGTTACTATGTCAATATATTGAGATATTCTGAGTTACTAAGTCAATATATTGAGATACTGAACCAATATGTTGAGTTACTAAGTCAATATATTACGATACTAAGCCAATATATTGAGATTAAGTCAATATTTTATAGTTTCTCATTACTTTGATATTCTTTGTTTATATTCTGAGTCAATATATTGAGATACTAATTCAATATTTTGACCAGAGGTAGTGGTGACTTGAACTTATACTATATCTAAAATAATTTTGTAGACATTACAATGGATTTCGCCACTAAATGTTGGTGTCAGCGTGTTTTTTTTTTTTTTCTACAATTTCACTTACCAAGGGATCCTTTAAAAAGGTGTAGCTACTTTACAGTTGATTATTACCTGATATTTAATCCGCTACAAACGAGTAGCGGAGCAGCTAGTAACGTTACGAGGCAGAGAGCCAGCCGTCAAGAGTCAAATTAACTTCGTGCTTCATCCGCACAAAGCACACTTCTATCGCCACGAGTGACAGCTTTATTAGGCTCGTTTTCTGTGAACGATGTGGGGACGGGGTAACGTTAAAGCGTAGTTAGCATGCTAACGTTAGCTAACTATCACCGGCTGCCTGGCTTGCTGGTTCCGCCGTGCTTTCATGCTGTATCGCTTACAGAGAATGAGCTGAACAGTGGACTGGGTCTAACGTCAGCGGTCCGCTCTCCCGCTGCTGCTGGGTCTAACGTTAGTTAATGTATTTGTTTCAAATCGGTAAAGTAAAATCTGTAACATAAACGGAATGAGTGGCACATAATAACGTATATAATGCTTCATCCACACAAAGCACATTGCTATCGCCACGAGTGACTTCTGTTTTCAGCTTGTTTTCTGTGAACGATGTGGCGAGGAGGTAACGTTAAGGTGGAGTTAGCAAGCTAACACCGGCTAGCTCGCCGTGCTTTCATGCTGCTTCGCTTTCGGAGAATGCGCTGAACAGTGGGCTGGGTCTAACGTTAGCGGCCCGCCGACCCGCTGCCCGGGATTGTGGGGTAAAATATGTATTTGTTTCAATTCTGTAACATTGACAAAATGAGTGGCATTTTGTTTTGTTTGAGTTTTAACTTGTCCAGTGGGGCAAGTAAATTTCTCTTCCACTTGTCCTACAAAAAATCCACTTGTCCCGGACAAGCGGACAAGCCTTAATGTCGAGCCCTGTATTATATATATATATATAGTATATAGGGGTGCTAATTTTAGGATGTAGTTTCAAGTTATTTGTTGTAAGATTCTCAGCAATTGCAGAAGTCATTGTCACTGGTTCTGGTGTCTGGGTTTTCGGCAGTAAGTCGGACTCGTTTCAGGTGAGGGTTGGCCTCCGCCAGGGCTGCGCTTTGTCACCAATCCTGTTTGTAGCATTTATGGACAGGATATCGAGGCGTAGTCGGGGTGGAGAGGGGTTGCGGTTCGGTGGGCTGGGGATCTCATCGCTGCTCTTTGCAGATGATGTGGTCCTGATGGCATCATCGGCCTGCGACCTTCAGCACTCACTGGATCGGTTCGCAGCCGAGTGTGAAGCGGTTGGGATGAGGATCAGCACCTCTAAATCTGAGACCATGGTTCTCAGCAGGAAACCAATGGAGTGCCTACTCCAGGTAGGGAATGAGTCCTTACCCCAAGTGAAGGAGTTCAAGTACCTTGGGGTTTTGTTCGCGAGTGAGGGGACAATGGAGCGGGAGATTGGTCGGAGAATCGGTGCAGCGGGTGCGGTATTACATTCAATCTATCGCACCATTGTGACGAAAAGAGAGCTGAGCCAGAAGGCAAAGCTCTCGATCTACCGGTCAGTTTTCGTTCCTACCCTCACCTATGGTCATGAAGGCTGGGTCATGACCAAAAGAACGAGATCCAGGGTACAAGCGGCCAAAATGGGTTTCCTCAGGAGGGTGGCTGGCGTCTCCCTTAGAGATAGGCTGAGAAGCTCAGTCATCCTTGAGGAGCTCTGAGTAGAGCCGCTGCTCCTTCGCGTCGAAAGGAGCCAGTTGGGGTGGTTCGGGCATCTGGTAAGGATGCTCCCTGGGCGCCTCCCTAGGGAGGTGTTCCAGGCACGTCCAGCTGGGAGGAGGCCTCGGAGAAGACCCATGACTAGGTGGAGGGATTATATCTCCAACCTGGCCTGGGAACGCCTCGGGATCCCCCAGTCGGGGCTGGTTAATGTTGCTCGGGAAAGGGAAGTTTGGGGTCCCCTGCTGGAGCTGCTCCCCCCGCGACCCGACACCGGATAAGCGGATGAAGATGGATGGATGGATTGTCACTGAATATCTTGGGTCTAAGGCTCCCTCCAAAAAGAAAATCAGTCCGCTGTGCTAGTTTAAATGTGGTGTGGCAAATCATGGCATGAAAGCAGAGTGAAAAGTGTATAAGATCATGGAGTTTTTATATTTGAAAAACGTTTTATCAACCGACTGCAATAATGTTAACATGCAAAGGCAAAAAGACAAAAGTGAACATTTATTCATGTTAAACTTGCATTGATCTGCAACTGTCTATTCAAACTCAAAATAAGCACGCTCAAAGTAACGTGCCGTGTTCTTATGGCCAGCCAGGCAAAGCAGTCTATATTAGGGTGACCATATTTTGATTTCCAAAAAAGAGGACACTCGGCCTGGCCTTGAGACAAATCCAGAGAGTGGTGATTCTCAGAGGTTAATGAACATGCTTTATTATGCCTCAATTGTGCAAAAATAACTTCTGTAATAAAATAAAATCTGTAACATGTAACAAAATAATAGCTGTCTTTTAAAATAAATAAATAATATGAAATAATGTTCTAAATATGACCTCTTCTGTGTTAGAAAATCCAGCTTCAACAAAATATCTCTTAATACCTTTTCAATGTAATTACATAAATAATAAAGACACTGAAACATATGTGCCAGCTTTGCACACGGTGCACTCCGCCTCCACTTGTCCGGTCCCGACCGGGACGGTATGTGGGACATTTTTTTTGCAGTTCAACTGTGAAGCTGCACTAGTCTTGCTTTATGGTTGTAAGTGGACTGATGTTTATACTTGTGCGCTAGTGTGTGCGTCGAGACGGCGTGTGTGTGTGTGTGTGTGTGTGTGTGTGTGTGGGGAGTGGGTGATATAGAGCGGGGGAGAAGTGAGAGTGACAGCGAGCAAGTCCTACCGACTCTAGAGTCATAGTGAGAGAAACAAAGTGTCTCCCCTGTGTTTTCTGACCACGGTGGGAAATCTTTAGCAGGAAACGCTTCGGCATTTTGTGTGTAATGCTGCTCCGCTGTCTGCCCTGGTCCCTGTCTGTCTGCCCTGGTTCCTGTCTGTCTGCCCTGGTCCCTGTGTATGTGCGCGTCGCAGAGCCGCTCACAAGGCAGCCTCTCGGGAATTACGTAACACAACAAAGTAGCCTACCGTAGTATTGTGTTGAGCAAAATGCCAGTCAATTTAAGTACACGCTTAATGGTCCCATGAAAAACATTTTAATGAATTTATAAAACCCCCCCTGACGCCCTGGACAGTAGGTAAAAAGTGGACATGTCCGGGCAAAAGAGGACGTTTGGTCACCCTAGTCTATATGTATTTTTTCATAAAAGCAGTCTCTGCTGTCACACCTCTATCTCTCACACCTATGTGAGGGAGCAGTTCTGCTAACATTAATGTATGCAAATAAATACAGACATTGCAAAGGCAGTTAAGTGATATAAACTCTTGAGTCCTATTTGTCTGAGATCGAGCCAAGACAGAGTAAAAATGAGTATTACAACACTGACGGAGGCTATCAAACCAGCTCAGTCAACAGGAAGTGCTCGCAGGCCGTGTTGAGACTGTGAACAAAGACGAAAGAAAAGACGGAGGGCTAAGGGCTAGGCTAAAACTCCTTATTGGCTTTACTACGCAGAATTATCCTCGCCAATGTACGGTCTCTGGCGGAAAAAATGGATGAACTGCGGCTGTGTATCGCAACTCATAAATGGATTATGGAGATTATCATGATTTTCACAGAAACAACATGGTAAGAACATTGGCATTCACAATAGTGCTATTGTGCTAAAGGGGACGCTGACGTTATCTGCTCCGGTCTCATTCATAGTGCGCTCCATTTGTACTCGTAACTTGGACTTTCTAAGGTCAAAGTCGGAAACATGCCCCCTGTCCTTGGATTTCCGAGCTCGGAACTCGGCAACCACCGACTACCCCGAGCTAAAAATCCAACATGGCTGCTCCATGCATCAACAGTTGTGAAAGCTGTAGTAACATACAGTTATAAGCACTTCTGAGTTATTTGTGTCTCACTAAATCAGTCTTACACACAGTGCTGTCCATATTCTATCTGTGGACAATGTTGTTACGCTGTCTGTATGCACAAAAACTGGTATTGCTAATAATGGCTAACATGGCTAGAGCTAATGAAAACAATGAAAGTCCGACTTGTATTCACCACTCGGGTGTGACGTCATTCCCAGCTTCGGCTTCCGAGTTCCAAAGTAAACGGAACGAGTCTTCTTATTCACTGAAGTTTTACGGCAGCTGGCATCCGCAATGTTGCATTGCTGCCACTTTCTGGAACAAGTCCATTACTTTATCATGACAATTCAATGAGATATTAGGCAATATCTAGGTATGTGTGTCGATTTTGGAAGTTAAAATTGTGATTCTTACATGAATTGATTTTTTCCAAAATCCCTAAAATCAAATCATGATGGAGAAGGATACAAAAAAAAAACTAACCTCCTCCTAGAGGTAGGTAGATAGATAGAGGTAGGTAGATAGAGCTTTTCTTCCAAATATGGTATGCTCATGAATATTTAGATGAGCTGCGCGCTGATTGGTTGAGCAAATTGCCATACGCACACATTAGAGACGCGCACTTATTGGTTGAGCGAATCGCCATACACACACATTAGAGACACACGCTGATTGGTTGAGCGAATCCCCAATACACACACATTAGAGACGCGACAGAATCTCATATTTCAGACACTGCAATGTTTCGTTACCAAATTCACTTCTGAGACTTTTTTATGCGAGAAATCAACTATATAAAACTCAAATATGGGCCGTTTTACGAAAATTGATGGCTAACTGCAAATTTGGTAAGACGTGTCAGACTTTAGGAGCTCCACACAGTCTGACGAGAAAGCTGCAGCCTGCTGGGCTCGATACCCAGGGCAAAGTCACCCTTTGTGGATACTGCACTACCGGGGCTCCGCGGCCGGCTGCCAGCATAACTAATATATTTACAGTTTGAATTTCGTCACGCCACTTATATAACATCTACCCCAATGTCTTATAAAGCTAACCATTGTGTCCGATTTGATTTTAAGGCATTTTTATGAACGTGAGGCGTCTTGTTAGGACGAACAGCTGCTAGCTATATGTCTCATTGAATACAATGGGAAATGATTGCGGCTAGCTAGCTACACTTTTGGAATAACTATAGTATATTTACAGTTTGAATTTCGTCACGGCATGAATATTACAGGTTCCCCAAGGTCTTACAAAGATTAGCTAACACTAGCTCTCATTGATGGACTCCAGCTCACCGCAGGCTCTATCAATGAGACTCGCGGACAAGAGGCGTTTATTTCCCTGATTGTTTGTTTAAATAACTCAACACACATATCCATTATAAGATTGACTGGAACCTGCTGGCTGCGGTAAGAGATTGCGGGCGTAACCGCGCTCTCAGTCACTCACCGGCCGGCTGGTAGCAGGAAGAGGGGAGGGAGAACAGCAAGCTGCAGGCCCTGGAGCTCTGTCGGGGCAGCGGCGTTTGGTAGTCCAGTCACACAGAAAAGGGTGAGTTTGCACCGGTATTGAGCACCGGGCCACCGGCCGAGCTCAATCGAGCTCACAGCAGGCTGCTGTCTGTGATGGAGGACAGGCAGGGCGGCGATGTAGCAACCCAGGCAGCACCGGCCGCTGAACTCCGACACACAGTCGGACAAAATTTGCAATTAGCCATCCATTTTCGTAAAACGGCCCATATTTGAGCTTTACATAGTTGATTTCTCGCATAAAAAAGTTTCAGAAGTGAATTTGTAACGGAATAGCAGAGATCTGCGTGACCTAGCTAGATTCAGAAGACTACCTGATCTCAGGTCAGTTGTGTAGCCTATGTAAATGTTGGGGCGTGACCATTCTCTTAATACACCCATGGGCTGACAAAGGTTCCGGTTTTTGGGAGGTTTACGTCAACTTCCAGCTTTGTTGAGATTCGCCCGTTTTCAGCTGCAGTTTCAAAATATGAGATTGTCATAGTAAAGGGGTGTCAATGGGATTTTGAGCTTGTATGTATGTCCTATTTACCCACCGAACTGTCGTTATTCAACTATGACAGGGTAAAATCGGTTTTGCATTCTATATTGGCATTAATGATTGCCTAGTTGATTATTTCCTTACCAAAGTCAGAATCATAGAAGATGATGAACTTCTGCCAGCTGTACTCAGACACCACTTGCATGATGACCTCATTGAGATAGACGGGTGGGCGGACCATTAGGGTGTAGTCATCTGTTCCAGGGATGCGACCGGTTGGCGGACAGGCGGAGCGAGGTGATCCCGCTGGGGAGCGCTGGATAAAGAGGTGGGGGATGTGCATGGCATCGGCCAGAGTCTGAAGGCTGCCTGCAGACATGCAGCCGATTGAACTGACCAGAGCCAGGATACCACGGTTCATCAGCTCACAGGCTGGATGGAGGGAAGGAGGGAGGTAACAGAGAAAGAAGGAGCAAAAATAAAAGAGAAACATGTTATTTTTCCAAGCATACAAGGGAAATTATGCTTTGGTGAAGAATCACCAGTGGTAAGAATATCCATTACGACTGTGGGCAGTACCAAGTCACAGTTTTGATCATATTAATTATTTGTGGTAAGAGTGCAAAAAGGCAAATAATTGTTATTCTACAGGTCACCACACTGCAGCACCAACTAAAGAGACAGGGACAATTTTTAGCGAGCTGTTCCTGCATGTTTCCACATGCGTTGCATAGTTATTTTAAGGACCAAAGATGTTACAGTCATACACAACCTGCTCTGTGGTAACTAGAAACAGACAGACATGAAAACAGAGAGGGAGGAAACTGGATAAAGAAGTATACATATATAGGTAAAGGTATATAGCAGCAGAGTAAGAACATATCGTGGGTTACATGTAAAAACCTATTAAAAAAATCTACAACACAAAAGAGACTTTATTTCTGCACTACTCCATTGTCAGTAAATACAGGCAAGACTTTAAGAACCTGAAAACACTCAGCTGAAGCTGTCACATAGAGGACTGTGAGTTATTCTATCAATGGATGGAGACATGGACATGTCATGATAAAAGTAGTAAAGAAGAGGGGTTGATGTGTCACCTTCCAATAAAACTTGAGTGTCTTTCAATTCTTGTGTGCTATTTTGATTGACAAACACATCCGTTTCCAATTTTTGATACTGACAAATGCAAACGTCTGCTGACAGAAATCACTATGCTAGCTACTGAATCAAAGTTAAGTCAAGTCTTCAGCCTGGATTGTAGCAAAGTTGTGTCAATGTCCACATTATTGATTGACCTCCAGGCTACTTCATGAACAATAACACAATATAAAGCAGTCTATTGTCGAACATTGTTAGACTATGATTCTGTAAAAAGTGAATTCATAGTTGTATTATAAAACCATGTTGTAAAATATGCCCTTCTTGCCAGTGACTATCCACAATCTTCCAGTTATTTGTGATCTAGTGTTTAAATGTTTCTCAGCTCTAAGACACTATCTGTGCTTAGTTCACCTCCCTTCCACTTTTCATCCTTGCTAGACCTCTACTTCTGTCAAAAACACCTCTACCTCCTACCCTCTCAACCCACTCCCCTGTTATCTCCCCTCTTGTCCCCTGTTACAGCCCCTCTGAGTGCTTACCTATCAGCCTCAATCATTTCAAAGTTGCAGTCTTGCAGTGATTTTCATTTTAGTTGCCTTAAAGCGCCACTGAATTGTACAATGTCCTCAATTTGGAGTCATCTGCCTGCCTCTTCCACCTCCTTTCTAACATCCCTCTTAAACACCTTTTCTATTCCCCCCCACCCCACCATCTTTTGTTATCCGTCATGGAGACACAAACAGCCCCCTTTCCTTTTTCCCCACCTCACTCCAGCCATCTTTTGATTTTTGCACACTTCTTTTCCTCCCTCAATCTGCTCTTCCATTACTTTTACCCACATGGCCACTCACATTTTGTCACACATCACTGTGTGCTAAGCACCGGACTTAGAAGTTTATTTCACTTCTAGCTAAAACTCTGTCACAGAGACACTGGGTAAAACAAAAAGTAGTGGGAAAAAAGCTTAAAGACACAAACACACAGATACACACACAAATGGTGCAATGGCAATGTACAATAGCAAAAAAGCACAATCTAAAGAACACAAAGTCAGCCTGTATAAAGCCACACACTAATCTGTCGACACTGCAAAAATAAAGCCAGAGAAAGAAAGAGAAAAGAAAGTTTCCAAGAAAGAAAAGCTTGAGAAGACAGATTCCTAGTGCTGAGAAAAGCAGAATAAAACATTGTATGTGCGCATGTTTGTGAGACAGAGAGATTATAAGAGCTATATGACATGAGTTGGATATCAAAGTGCTTTGTGAAGATGAATTGTCATCAAACAAATACAAGCATGTGTGTGTTTATCTGCATATTAATGATGCACAGCATAGTGTCTGCTTAATTGCTTTTGTTGTTTAATTACATAGTTCAAGCATTACTGATTTAATTTGGATACATCACTTTTAAGATGTACAAGTCTCCCTTAAACTAAATTCATTCCACTGTTGAAGACACTTTAATTATCTTGAACTCTGGAGTTGGTCCACTCAAAATGCCACATTTTATAAGGGACATTTTTTCAGTTGTCACACAAGATACATAGATATGTATATATAGATGAATATATCAACACAAACCACATTCTGCAATTAATTGCCAATACATAGTTAGGACATTTTTGTCTTTTTAGCAATAGCTAAAGGGTTATTTCAGGCAACCATTTCCTCATGCATTGATGTAGATGATTAATGAGTCAAAGCTGAAGCAGTTTCAATCTTACTCCCCATTGTGCAAGTCCACATTTTGAGGAATTAATTAAAGTATAACAATATATGATTAAACTTCACTAAGTCTCAGCATATTGCTTAGTCATGGCCATTATCCTTCAAACCAATGAGCCCAGGATTCATCTTCTATCTACTATCACCTACATGTTTGAGCATAAGTATGCCTGTGGGTGTGTGTAGGAAGGTACACCTGTGGATTTATATTGCGTACATTAAGTGAGTCTGCATTTCTCTGAATATTTGAGCTAAATAGGCCAGGCATGTATTATAAGCTACATTATTCAGATTTCACATCCTTATTATAGCAGTCATGCTAACTAATGCTTTAGCCGCATTGCTCTAGTCCAGCTATAGCGCATTAGCTTAGCATCATCAAGGCTTTGGCTAATGGAAGGCTTTGCTAATCCTCTACTTATTAGGGCACTTTGGAGAATTAGTGCCCTCATCCACTCTACATCACACACTGTTAAATCTGCAGGGGGTTCTAAGCATGAGGCTCATTAATGCTTTTTGCTAATGACTTAAAGGGCCAGTTACATTAACCCAGCCCAATGTTACATCACTCTGAAGTGGGCAACCGTTAAAGGAGAGTGAAAAAGCTAGAGGTGCTGGTGCAGCAAAATGTCTGTAATCACTTTGAAGAGTTTGACAGTACCCAAGAGAACACACTTTGCTTACATTATGAAAGGTTTTCAATGTGAAGCTGTCCAGATGGATATTGTTTTCCTTAAACCCTTTTTAACACTTGCAAACAGTTTTAAGAACAACCCACAGTGACTGCAGTTGGACTACAAAAACATATATAGGCTAGAGAAACAGAGGTGTGTAGGAGGTGAGCAAACAAATACAAAATGTCGCCATTCAGAGTTTTTCACCTATCATCCTGAACTATAACCGCCTACTAAACAACACTCACACACCACCACCATCATCGCCAGCCCACACACCGGAACACTCACATATCTAAACCCCTGCTGTACATGAGCAGTTTACTGACTCACAATAAATCATTCCAGGATAAATCTCACTAAAGCAGGTAAGGCCTGTCAAGCAGTCCTGCTGAGGTTTTTTTTTGTTGAGGGATATACATGTCATAAGTCATACAAACACACATGTAGCCTACACATTCAAGAGTATTGGCTGTCAGCCACAAGGGTTACTGTGGGACTCATTTGTTTAATATCTTAATAATAAATTATCTGCTCTATGTTTAGTTATTAATTCATTTTGCTGGGAAGTCGAGTACCTGAATGGTATTCCATCTCCTCACCAGACTTTGCACATGACTCTATTGGGAACTCAACAACTTGTAAAATGAGATGACTCAACTGCTTCTCTACATTTTTCATATATTCAAAAAATATTCAAACACTACCTCACCCTGGTCTCGTTTACATTCACCGACATTTTTTATGTATTTTCTGTATGCCAGTGTGCATTGTACATGTGTTGTCTGCAACAGAGCATGTTATTGAGCTTTCTCTCCAGCTTGTCGTCTGTCAGAAGAAATAGACTGCAAGCACTTCACCTGCACCCAGGTGTGACCGTTTCTTCTCTCTATCTGCGTCTCTCCAAGCATCTCTCCTCCCACCACACACACACATACACACACACACACTTTATCACACTGACACCCAGTCCTCTAGTTTCAGTGACTGAGGATGGAAAGGAGAAGAAAGAGAGAGGGGCAGGAAGCAAGGACATCAATATCTGAAGAAAACCAATAAAAGAGTGTCTGTATGCCTGTAGCTGTAGAACCTTTTTTGAGTAAGTTAAACATTATAAGATACTACACTAGCAACACAGTTTTAAATAGACACATTATCCATAATCTATAATTTAATATGCCTTTAACTATCACTTGGGTGATACCAGCCAAAAAAGGTTAATCGGGTATCCCAAGCAAACGAAGACATTCAAATCGAGTACAAATTGACATAAATATGCAAAAAACATATCAATATTGGTAGAGCCAAAGACACCCCTTTTGCACCAATTTGCTCTGGTTCTCGAAGTGGTTACATTTAGATTTCTTTGAACCTTGGTGCTATATAGCGAGCCAGCATGCATTGTAACCAGTTTTGAGCGAAACTATCAGGGAAGTGTCATCAATAGAGTTAGTGTTTCGCAATGCACAGCAGAAATAAACAGTGGTAACAAAATGGCCTGCTTGCTTTTGTTCTGCTATTACAGATATCCAAAAAACAAGCATGGACCAACTATTACAGTTTTTTTTCGATGTGCAAAACTCTAACTACAGTCTGCATTACCAACAGTCACCTGAGCTAAACAGTTCACATCACCTGCAAAACTCATTCCAAGCAACACAACTCTCAACACACGTCTCAAAACAGGCTCAGTGCAGCCAAACACTATGAACAATCCTCATCTAGATAACACACACTGTCAGTAAGAACACACTGAGAGTAAAAACACTAGCATCAAACACCAATACAGAAATTACTAACTTTTCATCTTTACAGTTTGTATAATTTAAGTGACTTCACATTACAGTATTCAATAGTTTCTTAAAAGAAAAGAGTGAAATTCTTTCACATGAACATTTTTATTTCATAACATACCAGTTTTTTTTAGTAAACAAGAAGGAATGAAAATCAGCAGTTCCCTTCAATAGATATATCATTTTATTTTGCCTGTAGTAGTTTATGTAATGAGAAAAAACTAAAACTAAAAAACTAAAGGTAATAACAAAGAACATTGGATGTCCTGGCTTGTTATGCACCTGCATCATTTCTAAATACAAATGCAAGTAGTGTTTCTATTGTTTCCACCTCCATTACTTTCAGAAAAACAGTAAGTGCACAGTTTTACTGTAGTAAAGGTAGTGTTTGTCATGTTTTGGATAGCTGTGTATGTAACCTCAGACATCTTACCTGGACATGTTGGTATCTTTGCTCTTTTACCGGTTTACTATTTCTCTCGAACAGTATAGTGTATAAACAGTATGTGTTCACTACATAACAATTATTTCAGTTGAAATTGCAATCAGCAGTGTTTGATAGGCACCAGACTGAAATCCATTCTGTTTGGAATGTGTTGATAACAGTTTTGACAGCAGTGTGTTAGGATTTGAACAAAGTGCTGTAAATCCACAGTGTTGTGAAGGTTATGGTTAAAGCCATGGGATAAGTGTGTAGAGTTTTGAAAACTTTGTTCTAGCAATGAAAAACAAACTAGAGTTTGGTCCACTGGTGAACTGCTGCTGTGCAGACTGTAGTTAGAGTTTTGCACGTGACTCCAATTGTGCCCACTGTCGTCTAGCAATCAAAAAAAAAAAAAATGTAATAGGAACACTGTATTCTTTTTTGTGAAAATTTGTCATTTGGCTCTTGCACAATAGCCTTTTCCACCTTCTCCCCAACCTGTAAAATATGACACGCCCACTGATGTTGTCACAGTTCGCACACCTGCTATTGTTTAGGATCAGCTGGAAAACCACCAACTTTTCGGGCTCTAAACTATTCAGAATGCTCCAAACGGTTCCAAATTAGGTGTGTGACCTGGAACGGAACTTGTTCCATGTTGGTGGAAAGGGGGTAACACTTTGTGTGTGTGTGATGTGCCATAAGTGTATAACTGCAATGCAAAAACCTATGGAAAAAAATCATCATCACTGTATACATAATGTTACATCACTATATGGATGCAATTTCAGATTACATTTTACAAAACAGAAAAAGAGATTAGAATTCTCTGTAGCTTATGAATTAAATACCTGACAGAAGCCTTAGGGCAGCAATCCTGCTAATACAATATTGCCATAAAGCAGTCCTGCTTGTTGATTTGCAACATTGCCTACAATGATCTAATACAAACAATGATATTAAAGGGAAAGCTATCACGGTAAAAATGGGAGAGAAAAAGGGTTTATGGTTTATCCGGTATTGTCATCCAGCATCAAGAACATGTCTAGCAAAGGGCTATTTTTCATTTGCATCAGCTTTTTCAGGTTATGGTTTAGCTGACAGGAACAGGGACAGCTCAATTTGTGAGAGAAGAATCCCATTATGTAAAGTTCAATAAGCTGAATGAAAAGACATTCAGTATCTGCTGGCTTTAAGATAAGTACATAATCATAATCAAGTGTTTAGTTTCATCAGAAATCCATTGATAGATAGAGAGAGAGAGAGAGAGAGAGAGAGAGAGAGAGAGAGAGCTAGCCAACGCCCACAACACTGTCATAGCCAAGAGTGTATCTCCATGTCTAGGACTGTGTGTGTGTATGTGTGTGTGTGTGTGTGTGTGTGTGTGTGTATGACCTACTTGTGCCTGTGTATTGTTTCATGTATTGTTCCAGATCCACAGCTCCAAACTGCTGCCATGCATTGTGCCATACACAGCTAAGCACTGAGTGGCAGAGAGAGATGCTTACTCACACCACTGACAGGCTGAAAATATGCTCTGCTCTGTGTACGCCTCTGTGTGTGCCTGTGTGGACTGTTGGCTTGCTGATATACTGTACATTCCTTGAGGGAATTAGCACTTGCATTAATGTGGTCAGGGAGGTAGAATGAGCAAAAGATACAGTAACATGCCCTTTTTTACTTTGTTTCTCTTGTAAGTTCTCTGACTCCTGGCACTTCATGTAGCTGAAAATACCAGACCAATGATTTTTCGCAAACACAATCTGTTCTTATTCCTGCCCTCGGTACATCTCCCCACCCTCTACCCTGTTTCCATTAACATTTAATGGACCCCCTTTGGTCCCTTCATCTTGTCACATTTAACATCATCTTTTCCTAGCTAGCTCCAGCCTTTATGCCCTGAAGATGTACTGTATACATCCTCTCTTTCATCCAGCCTCTTTTTTTTCGTCTTCTTTGTAACTGTATCTGTGCCTCCTCTCCTCATTCCCTTCAACTGCCCCTCAATTCAGGACCCTTTACCACAATATTTATCCAGTTACTGCACCTAACTGTTATCATACTCCCCAGAAGAATGCCTCTTTCTCCCTTTTTTCAATTCCAATCTCTCTCTTTCCCTGTCTCTCTTTTTTCTCTCTTTCTTGTAAACTTTTACTTCGCCACACTTCCTACTTGCCTTATTCGATTCCTTTTTTAAAAAATAACACCTTCTTTTACACCACCATCTTTCTAGCTTGTCCTTTTTAGCATTGCTTCCCTCCACCACTCGCTCCCTCTATTCAACATGAGTCAACGGTATAATTTCCCTGGCTTTTTTGCTCCTAGTGTTGTTGAGCACGACAGATAAATGGCTCCTCTCCACACCCTGCTCTCCTTCTCCACTGCTACCTGATTTCTCCTTCATTCACCTTTTGCCACCAATCCATACTCAACTAAATCCTTTACTCCAGTAGATCATTGTGGGCTAGTTCATGTTTCTCCTCCCCTCCATCCATCTAATCATTTATCCATCCATCAACTCAATTGTTTGCTAAATCCAATTAAACTGTATAATGTGCACCTTTACCTCTAGTGCCTACTTCATTCTCTCCTAATATTCTGCACTTTCCCTTCTACCCATCCACACTTTATTCCCTTATCTTTTGCTTTAAAACTGCATTATACATCTAAGCAGTCATCCAAATTAACTTTACATGTATAATTCTCAGCAAATACAAGATCTAAGATGTAAAAAAGAGCATCAACATAAATCCCTGTGATGTACTGTGAAGAAAACCAATATTTTACAAGTATTTTAGCAAAGTGCTCATGGCAATGTTTGATTGGCAAGTACCTCTTTATATGCCCTGCCTCTCTTCCATTTAATCTATCTATTTTGCTTGTCTTCATTTTATTCCATAGCTTAAGTATCCGTTCCACATTTAATTCTCCTCAATTCAGTCCAAAATAATATAAAATAAAAAGGGTGCCGTTTTTATCTTTCACACCAAGCCCGATGTGAATTCATGAATTTATTAACAAAAAATCTGCAGAAAAAGTGAAACATCTCAACATACTGTAGACAACCCCCTCCTGTGCTCCATGAATTGGGAGCGAAACTTTATAGCATTGATGTAACTGTGCTCATTTTTTTCTTCTCCTGCTGCGTGCTCACGTTTAATATTAGGTCTCTTTTTTTTCCCCTGAAGCTAATCACATATTGTACACACCCACCATCCATATTCTCCAGGTTGTCGGCAGTTTTCTGCCATGTGTTATCTCTCGGTTTTTTTCTATGCTCCTTGCCATTCTAAATTATCAGTGGCTCACGCAGCTGTGAAATGAATAAAGATTTTGTTCATGGGTCAAAGGTTTTTATCCCAAAAAAAAAAAAGGTACAGATCAAAATAAAGTGCACTTTAGGATCAAACTTGGCGTGAAAGGCTTTGCATCTCTCTGGCTCACAGTGCAACAGTTTATCCTCTTTCTTATTTCTTGGTTTCTTGTCTCCTTCGGCTATTCCTCCCTCCATCCACCCTCAATCCATTCAAAGAGATATATATCTTTGTGTCCGAGGTCTATGTGTTGTAATGTCGAGGAGATGAAAGTATCCCCTGGGAAAATCCACAGCTCTTTTGTTTACAGCCCTGGGGCTGCTTACTGCTATAACTTCACCAGGACAGGTCTACGTCCTTCTCTTTGCCTCCTCCCACACTTCTCTACACTTTCCTTTCTCCAGATTTAGTGGGATTTCTGGCCTTGTAACACATTCTAATGCAAACCACTGGAAGCCACTTTCCAAAAAGAGACACAAACACAAACAGCATGTTATTCTGTAAGTATATACAAATTGACTATCCACAGTCTCTCTCTCGCTATCTTTTTCCCATTCTCTTTGTCAACTAGGGTAATGACCCATTTGTCAATGCTTTAATCATATTAAGAAAATGGATTGGTTGTTTTTCACTGCTAATGGCTCGGTGTGTTTCTGTTTTCATGGCCTGTGTACACGGCAGATGTGATATTTTCCCACTTGGTGTCTCAATAGTCAATTGCACACAGGTGTTTGTGTGTAAGTGGGGTGCAAGCATTTCTGTTTGTCAATGTGCTTTCATGTCTGTGCATACACATCATCGTTATTAGAAGGAGATACTATGTGGCAGAAAGCTGATTTTATTTGTCATCATAATTAAATGTGATGAGTACAATTTTACTGTTTTTCAGCTGTTGACACTTCCCACACAGACTGGCTGGCTGACTGTCCTCAATCATGAAATTGGGGAGGTGACTATGGATAATCATTGTGCTATTTATCTCTCCAACCCACAAACAGTAATATCTGATCAGATTTTGACAAAACATTTGTGGGTGTTGGAACTCAGTCACTCCAATTTGTCACTCTAAACACTGCAGTGATTGGCCTGACAAGATGGGCTGGGGCATATGTGTTTACTTCTAATTGACTGACCCAATGACGGACTGTAATTATTAATGGGGAACCACATGTGCTGATTTTGAGTGTGTCTGCATGGTGTTCCACACTTACACAGAGAACTGGCGATTTAAATATAACCCCATAGTGTCATATATTAAACATAGTATTAAGAAATGTTTACACCATTTACCATTAAAAGATATTCCACACTGCTATTGTGCATTTTCCTATGTCTGAGACAGCCCCATGTTGAGTGATGAAACAACTGCACAATTAGCTGCAGCTGTATACAGAGATTTAGGAGAAAGGGGGAAGGAATGAATGAATTGAGTGAGAAATGGCTAGGAATAAAATGAAGAAAAGGGACTATTTTGGTTTATAGAGAGTAAGTTAGGGATGTGCATTTCAGAAGGAAAGTAGAAATGGAGACTGAAAAGAGGGACAAAGAGATTCTTTAATCGATGTATTGCGGTGCTTCCAAATCTCTGGAAAATGGAGGAAGGATATAAGAGCCTGTGGAGACAGACGCAGACAAATGCAAATCAGGCAGGACAGGGAGATGGGCAAATGCAGTGAAAGGAGGGAGGGAAAGAGATGGATGAATTATGGAGCGACTGTGGGGAACTCCATAATTATACATTACTCTATCAGAGTTACTTCGATGAGAAAGAGAGTGCAAGTTCCCTCACTGACAGAGTGAGAAACAATAGAAAGAAGTTCACATGCATGAAATGGAAGGTTAGAGTGATTAACTAAAATTAATTAATTGAATAATTTATACAGAAAATTCCATTGCATTGAGAAGGAAGAGATCATAGTGGTCATCTTAATGAGATTAAACAACACGCTGTATGTTTCATGCCTATATAGGAAACTAAGCTACCAGCTATTTGATATTGTGTTTGCCTTACACAACATTTAATTGCTTTATGCAGATTCACCTTTGAGTCGGTCATGATTATTATGGACACAAACTAGTCAGATATTCTGCTTTGAGCTTATTATGGAAACATTTATCAATTTTCCAATTTCCCTTATATTATTTGTTTGGAAAAATATTGTGCTTCATTATCCAAACCCCATGTATGGATAAATGAACTTGTGTACATGCACGTTTGCAAATATGAGAGGCCGTATAGGAGGTAATTCATACTTCTGTCTTACACACACTATCCAACACAGTCTCACTCCCTACTCCAAATCCAGTCAGACCTGGCTCCAGGCTAGCACTGCTACTTCTAGCTAGCTCAATGGAACACGGAGGTTACCAGAGGAGACAGCATTTCGGTGGATCGTCGTCGAAATCCAGGAAGAGGTAAGTTGATAAAAAAAATAGCCAAGAACCACTTTTTTATTAACGTAGTCCTATCTGCAGTGTTCCCCCAAATTCATGTTAGCATGGTCGTGACGTTAGCGCTGCTAGCTAGTTGCTACCCACATATAACACGGGCTAGAACTAGTTAATATGATCAAGCAAGTTTGAGCAAGCTGTGTGAAATAATTTCAGAAATCAGGTTTCAGAATTAAATCTGCTCTTACATGAGAGAGACGACACATTGTCGTAAAGCCCTTTGATTAACCACAGTATATTTTACTGTACAATATAAAAAGCTAGCAGATAGCAGCAGCAGTTATGGAAGCATATTAATAATTGTAGTACCCATTGCTGCGCTCCTGTTATTAAATTTCAAACACATTGTGATTTGCTATTCAGTGCGCAGCTTATTGCAATGTAGTTAAGCATTTATTGGATTTCGCCTATTTTTGGGTAAGGAGACATGAGAGTAGGCTTTTTACAGCAAAGATAGCATAAGAAAGCTTGCTCTAGCATCGGCTGGCTAGCTAGCTGAGTTGCAATCATCTGACTGGGTGACGATGTTTAGCCTGTGTGTGTCTTTGAGTACCATGAAAAGCGCTATATAAATAAAATGTATTATTATTATTATTAAAAAGTGCAATCCAGATGTTTACATATGTTTATTACAGTGAATAATAATATAAATACTACTAAGCAGGGCTCTCAAGTGCTTATTAAGCATTTTAGAATGTCACTCTTGCCTGTCTTCAAAACTTGAGAGCCCTGGTTAAGTGTGGTAAAGCCACATATTTGTTTTTATATTTCTGCAATCTGTGTGATTTGTTTCTGACTTTCATATGAATGTTTAAACCAGGCTTGGTCAGTGCTCAATATACTACTGTGATTAAAGGAGTTAAATAAAAGACGTCATTCATATAAATTCATGCATCACCTAATTTCATCATCACATACAGGCCAGGCCTCCAGGAAAGAACAGTTTGTTTAATATATCTAATCTTGTGTTGTTCATACTATACGATGATTTATTACAGATTATCTGGCCAATGCTGGGTGTCTAAGGCCTTTGAAATGCATAGAAGACGAAGATCTCTTGGTGGAGGATATCATCATGTTTCAGCTTGTTCATCAAGTCAGTGGAGCACTTCAAAGGTTTGTGTAACTAAATTTTTTAGCAAACATAATTAACCCTTCTAAGGTGTTCATATTTTTTGTTACACAGCCAATGTTCCCGGGTCTGGTGGACCCACCAAATTATTAGGCTTTTATATCAATACAGCCATAACAATTTATGTAAAAATACTTAACAGAGGTTTACTTAAGCTCAATTACCAATGATAAATACATAATTTATGGTTCATATTTGCCATTTACTCCTGTGAGATCATATGATCATGATTTTGTGAGTAAACAAGGAAATTCAATTATAAAAAACTGAACTGTCTTATAAGTCATCCCTTTCATGTGCTGTGTGATAATTTATCCAATTTGAAATAGAAAGATATTTGTATCTTCTCATGATACATTTTTACAGGTTCAGGGAGGGGATGAAGACCCTTGGTGTTCTTGATGCAATAAGAATGCACCCAGATGCTTTCAGACCGCTGTTTTGTCACGAGCCATCCCCACTCACAGCTGATGTACTAGAACAGCTCTTTGAAATTCGACTGTCAGCAGTGGGCAGAAACAAAAGAAGGGCAGAGGAATGTGTGGTTGCATTTTGGAGGGACTACCTGCTGGATGTTGAGGGTAAGTATTATTGCTAGTTATGGAATAAAAATCTTTTCATATGCCCTTCTGTCTGTCTTGGTCTTTCCCTCCTTTTTAAAAGTTTTCTACATGCTAGGTTTAATTTCTTTTTTGGTGTTCTTTGGTGTATTTCTTTTTCAGAGCAAGAGGGACCCTTGCAACTTGGGGGTATCCTGGCCTGCGACGGGAGCAAATGATATTCCACCCCTGGGCTTCTCCCCACTACCTTCAGTGGTTTTTCTCCATGATCTGCCCCTCAGACAAGGCCGTCATTTACCCACCGCAAACACATGCATTAACTGCCTGCGGTTGCCACTCCTGAAAAAATTCGAGGATTTTAAGGAAACTATGGATTTTGCATTAAAAAACACTCAGGGATTTGGTCAGGAATGACTTTCAAGAACTCTTTAATATACATTATTAAAATCTGTTGCCTGTTGAACTTGACTAAATTGAAGAGGCATCGTTGTCAATAACTCACCATTTTCTAATACATTGTTAATGTCTTGTTTAAACAATTAAAAATGGAATAATCATTTGACGAAAAATGAAACTTGTCACTGGCCTTTTATTAATTGCCTTGACACTAATGAAGTTGCTCACTGATAGAGTTCACTAGGCTAAAAAATAATTGAATGCCAGGGTTACCGTCATTGGCTAGTGGGTCTACAGTTTCTAGAATTCTGTTCATAACTGTTTAATTGAAAATAAAGTCATTTTCTGGAACAACAACATTGAAGTCTCAAAATGTACTGGGGGGGGGTCTTCATTCATTTCAGCGTTGTCACTCCTAACTAAAATGTTCTGCACTGCTGCGCGCAACCCAGAGCGCGAGCCCGTGTAAAATGATAGAAATTAAGGTCCCGTCGGGTCCCGTTGGGTTTGGTCAAAGATCTTCAGCTCTACACCAAAGCTTCCCTGATTGTCATCCTCTTCAAACTGCTGGTTAATCAAGAGCAAGAAAGAGATCGTCCGAGTATAACCATTGAGCTCAGAAATTAATCTTTCCAAAATGTCATGTCCCAAATTGTCAGTTTCCCTCACAATTCTCTGAACACACCGGAGTGTATCAGTAAAAAAGATAGCAATGTTTTCCTCATAACCATATACTTCCACAAACAAAAACTGACCTTGAAAAAGAAACTAAATAAAATAAGAATAAATGTTTTTGTCCAAAAAGGTTGTTTTTTTCCTTAAAGTTTCTACTGCTTGATTTAAATGTTCCTTGTTCCTCTGAGTTGGTGCTAGCTGTACTTTCAAAGCAGCAAGCCCACCAGATAATGATAATTTAAAATGGCCCCTTTAGCCAATGAGGAAGTGAGAATTTAAACGGTCTTCCTGATTGATCAAACCAACTTACTTTTCAACTATACACACACACACACACACACACACACACACACACTACTATACTCTCATACACTACTATACTCTCACACACACACTACTATACTCTCTCACATACACAACTATACCCTCTCATAAATACATGTAAAATGATTATAATAGTGTGTGTGTATGAGTATAGTGGTGTATATGCAAGATTATGATAGTGTGTGTAAGACAGAAGTATGAATTACTTCCTATACGGCCTCTCATACAACATGGACAGACAGAGATAATGTATGCATCCAGCTGCCCATGGCTGCTTGTATCAAATTCCAAATCCTGGTGCTGGCACACAAGACTGTGAAAGGATCTGTAGCCCCTTCCCTCCAGGCAACTATCCAGCAATACATGCCAGCCAGTGTCTTGTGTTCTGCCACTACAGACCTCTTTGCTCTCTTTTACTTTTGCCTGGCTGGTCAGGGCTCCACACGGTACCATCTATTCCCTCTCCTGGCTCTCCAATGGTGCAGTGACCTTCCAAACTCATTCAAAATAGCAGCCAGTCGCCGTCTTCCCCAACAAGGTGAAAACAGTTTTGAGGATTATTTTTGCAACACCCTTGTCCAAATACTTGAGCCGATTCCTCTACTCACTCTAATTAGCTAGTCTAGGTCTTTTCCCGAGATTTCACTCTTTGCTTTATGGTCACATAAAAAGACAATAAACCTGGCCTTTCCTGTCCTATAAATGTAATCTTAATATAATATTGCATTTACTGAGAGACTGTTAGAGCTAAATACATAAATGATAATGTACATGTAAATGTGGCCTTTCCACAAACTAGCCTTAGTTCTAATCATAAAATCAGAACCGTCGCATGGGTTGTGCCACCTGTGCGACTGCACAAGGCCTCGCGCCTGCCTGGTTTGCAATCATGCAGGTTTTTTATTTACTTTAATTTTACATTCAGTATGTTTTTATGCCTGACTCGATGTGCTCGGAAATAAAATTGCGTTGTCCAAAAATCAAACAATATTTTTTTTTCAATTATGATGTTACACCATTACCGTGTTTAAGTTAGCGCGCCCTGCAAGAGTGCGAGCGAGGAAGAAGGAGACGGGAGAAGCAATGTCAGCTACACGAGAGAGTGATCGATTTTGCAAACACTGGACTACAAAGACTTTATTGCTGAGTTTGCGGGCAAGGAAAGTGACTTTCACTTTATCCAGCATTGTAAGTCGGACCCTATATAAAGCTATAGAAAGAATGTAAAGTGACATGCAGCTGAGCTGCCATGCCGAAGGTCAGACGGCCTATTATTCTGACAGCTAAATAGTCTGTTATCTCTCTTACCACCAAAATACAAATACTATAATAATATATATTTATATATAATATTTTCAATGTTTTATTGTTTTATTTCATGTGAATACTAGTTTACTAGAGGAGTAACTTAGTATTTGAAGTAATGCAGGAAGTGTGCATTTAGTTTCCATGCTTATTGTGTTTCCACAACAATGTTAGTGAGTAAATCTACTGAAATGGCCACCACACCATAACAGAAGAGTGGGATGCGTCAGATGAGAATGCAGAGGTTTAGTCACGTAAGTCATGGCTGTAAAAAAAAACAATCGCAATCTGTATATATTTGCCAAGCGCAAACCAGTACAGAAGGTATCAATAAATTGTTGGGGGAGGGTCATGCCTTTTTTCCAAATCGTTTTGGAGGGTCATAGAATTTTTTTTACTGGCGAGGGGAGGGTCATGTCTATTTTGGCTAAAGGTCCCAAATCTCCTCCGGTGGCCCCTTAAATAAATAACAAACAGTCCCTTAGTGGTATAATCTTTAGGCTTCTCTCTCCAACCTCCGTGGTACAGATCGTGCAGTTTGAGTACAGTTGGAGCAATATTGTATCCCCAACTGGCATCTAGGAGAGATCAGACAGAGATAAGGACCATACGGTGAATAGGTTATTTGGGGTTATAAACTTACTCTACATGCCTGCGATGAAAAGACAGAGGGTAAAATGAAAGGGCTTTGAAGTGCTTCTGCCTAGCTAAAGGCTACATTCACCTCTTATTTTACATAAGAGCCAGATGTAAGGAGAGAGTGGAAAGGAAGGAAAGAAAACTGACAGTGGAGTGTGTGTCTGTGTGAGAAAAATAGAGAAAAGAGAGAGAGATAATACAGCTTGACACATATAAGGTTGAGGCAGAGGGAGAGATGCACACAAATCGAGATACAAAGAGACAGAGAAGGAGGTAGAGGAGAGCAGACAGAGAAAGAGACAGCTGGGAGAAAAAGAAGAGATTAAAGAGCAGAAGCATCGCAGTAATGACAAATACAGAAGCGAGAGAAAGAGATTCATGTTTTCTCTAAAGCATTCCAATTGTTTTTGGACACTCTTGCAAGACTGTCGATATGACATTCATGCCAAAAAAGCATATTGATATGAAGTGAATCGCCCCCGCTCTGGCAGACAGGCACCACTGCAACACCCTGGCCGCTGCACCCAAATCATGAGCAGAAATGGACAACTGCTCTGCATTGTCTGTCCATATCTGCGTTTCCATACAATTGCATGTGCCTATGTTTAAATGAATGTGTTTATGTGTGTCTTTTTTACTGTGAAGTCCTTTCTTCTTCAGTGCACCACAATGCCTTTCTAAACTGCAGTTGAACTGGATATCTAGAGTAATACAAACTATAAACACACAGAGACTGATGCACAGCATTATACACACACTGTACGCAGCCCCAATGTCCCAAAAAACTAAATTGAAAAGAAATATACAAGAGTTGCACCACAGCCTATCCCTTTTTCTGTCTCTCTCCCCCTCTCTATTTCTCTCTCTCTCTCTCCCCCGACAGCATGCTTGATAACTTTTATGTTGCTGTAACAGGAATGAATGAGCTCAGAGGGAGAAAAAAATGTGTGCATGTGGGTGTGCGTTTGCAAAGTTCTGTCATGTGAATGTTTGTACCACTGCATTCTTGCTCCCAGTTCTTTCTTTTATGTGGGTGTGTTCATATACTGTACACACTGTGCACATGGTGTATGACTTTGCATGTGTGCGCCATGTGACAGATGGCAAGCCCCCTGTGAAGACCTAGAGAGAAGAGAGGAGCAAGGGACTGATGTGTTTTAAGGGTGGAATATGTACAAAGTACTCAGTAAAGCCCCTCTGCTGTCAGTCCGTAGATCTATAATTGAATGAGCAAGTGTTTATAGCCAATCACGCAGCATGAAAACATTAACAAACAGACATGCTCTGTGTTTTTTGGGACTTCTAGTTGTGTTTGATTAATATCCATTTTTATTAAAGTGGCTGTCAGCTGTGGCTTTAATGATCGCAATGTAAATCTGTGATAGCAGTTGGCTTGTTGAAAGGCTTGCACACATGGAGTCTGGTTAGGCCTTTACCCGAGTCCGTTTTCTTCCTTTCTTTTCTGTCTGTCTGCTGTAAGGGCAATGAATGGTTCAATGGCACATCATTCACTCCCACAATAAAAAACTGAACCTGAGCTTTAGAGTCAAATGAGGGGTGTAAGGGTGTTTCACTATTGTGTGTGTGTGTGTGTCTGTGTGCCATCATAAGACAGATTGTCATTGCGGGATATTGGCAGAAACACATTGTTTCAGCCTGCTATAACAAAAGGGATTTGTATGTGGGTGAGTGTCTGGGTGGTTCTAAAGCATGCAAAACGTTTGTGGATTATACATTAGTGTTCACAAATGTATCTGCACATATCTATGTGCTTGTTAGTGGCTGTTGTTAATTGCATTAAGTGAATGTGTTTGTGTTGGAGTGAGACAGAGAGAAAGAAAGAGAGAATCAGAGAAAAAGAGAGGTTGAGTATGCCAAAAACATTCCTCAATTCAATGGAAGATTTTTGTTTATCTGTCATTAAATAACTGATTTACAGTACCAGCAATGTCTACATTCATACAGTCAGCAATGTGCAATTATCAGTGTTCATGTGAGTGATACATTGGGTTACAGTACTGTATTTGTTAAGCAAAAAATGCTAATTTATGTAATTTTGTGTTAATGTGTACAAACAATATTGTATGTGTGCATGTTAAAAAGTGTGTAAAGTGAAGAAAAAAAAATGCTTTTGATCATATCCTGCTTTTTTTGTACAAACAAGGTGGTCACATAGGGGGTCGATATATCTAGTTTGAAATGTTGACATGTAACCATTTCATTGATAAATGTTTCATTGATACACTTCAACATACCTCAAATGATCAAATGATTCCTACACAAAAAGGTCCACAGTGGCATTGCTACTGTACCTCGAAACCCTCGTGAAAAGTTTCATTATTTTGACTTTGCTGGCTTGATAAAAAAAACACTTTCTGATTTAGTTTTTATTTCAAAAGATATTGATTAAAACCTAATAATTTTCCTTGAAAAATCTAAACCAGAGGAAGAAATCTTTTAGGATGTTATTTAATAACAAGAACACTTCAAGAGCACGTTTCAAAGAAAGGAACAAAGAGAATCTGTTAATAGCACTTACGCATATACTGGATATTAACAGTGGAGATGAATTGGCACCAAGTGGTGGACAAGTATGTCAGAAATGAAAAAAGATTTAATATTAGTTTGCGTTATTAACTTCTATTGCACAGTAACTACTCCCCCTTTCAAAAGCACCACTTTTCATAGGTTTGGGTTTCAGCTAACTGATACTTGTTTTTTAGATAACATTAACTGTGAATAACAATAAGAGATGCAAACTGCTTCAACACAATGACAACAATAACAGCTTTTAGCGCAGTGCTATTGAGTGGCACAAACAGTGCGGAGGAAACAAAAATGGACCACCACTGAGAGTCAAACAGCTAGACACACATGGGCGCTCATACACACGTACAAACACGCGTAAATTAGTGACAAGCATTGTAATTGCATCCCATAAGGACAGCAAAGATTCATTAAAAATGAAATGGAAAAAGGCCTACATCCACCGTACTGTGTATTGACAGAGAATAACAAATGTCTTTTTTTAGTGCTTCATTTCTGAAAATTAATTTGAATTATTGTGTTTGTCAAAACACTGATTGCTTTATTGAGTGGCACATTGTTGAGTGGTTGTTTGTGTGACCCCCCCGACAGAAAGTAATTGACTTTGAGGCAAAAACTTTGATTGGAAATGTTGTCTTACTGGAACATTCCTCTGGCAGAACTGAATAGGGAGTTAGGTCAGATTTTGGTGAAAGTTTATATATTGTCTATGTACTGTAAAACTTTTTCTAGTTGCTTTCCATGAGGTGTTGGGGTGAATTGCTGTTTGGAAAGGGAAATTAATTATTTAATCTTAATTTATGACTAGGCTACTTACACAAAGCAATTAACAAAAACAATCACATACACACATAGCCATTGCCTAATATTGTGGCTTTAAATAGTTTTTATAAGTAGTTTTCCTCTTCCTTCACTGTTCAGACTTTCACAAACAGGGCATATTTTAGTGGTTATTACAATGTCCATTTAATAACTGCCATGTCAATTTAATTAAATGAAATTCAAAATAAAGTTAAAGGACTAAAATGCACTGAAAGTACAAGCCTGTGTTTTCAATAACATGGCATGATGGAATAGGATATTCACAATTAAAAATAAATAAATCGAGAAGTACTATAAGTTCTTAAATAGTGGCTTTTTATTTATTGTAGTTTGCATTAGGCATGCCACTGTGAAGACAATTTCCTACCAGTTAATAAATAGTGACAACACCGGTGTTATCGATCACACCGGACATTTTACAGGAAAAGATATTCGCCGATGCAAGTCATTGGAAAGTCAGTTGCTGCCTTTGCTGCCTGTGGCCCTTAAGTATTGATAACACGCTTAGTATGTTACAAATTTGATTACTTATTTTTTTGGATGAACGTGATTAGCAAAAATGAATTTCTATAAAAACAAAACGGTGGTGGTGGGCAAGTATTGCAATCGGTGTATATCCGACAACCGTGTAACACCGGTGGGTGTGTGTGAGTGTGTGAGTGTGTGTGTGTAAGTCTGTCTTTCATGAGCATAGGAAAGAGAGAGGTGTGTGTGTGTGAGAGAGAGAGAGAGAGAGAGAAATTACATAGAATCAATGGAGGAGTGCAGGAAGGCAAATTAGAAACAGAACAACAGCACTGTCACATTGTTGAGAGATGTAATAGTTGCTCAACTAGTTGCAGAGCCAGATTTTGTAAACATTCAGTGCTCAGCCCAAACCTAAGGTGTTCGAGGAGATTTAAGGCAGCTAAATGCACTTTAATCAAGCCATTTGAGAAAAAAACAAAAAAAACATGGTAGTTACCAAGGGAAAAAGAAATCATCCTGTAGAGCCTACATCCTATTTAGTGTCTAGTTGTTCTCCTACTGTCTTCATCATTCTGAACCCAGAACACAACAAATGATGAGGATGAATAGCTCAAGCTACGTGTGAACAGTTAACTTCATTTTATATTATATGTGGCATTTTCTTTTATCTAGGTGCAAATTTCTGAGACCATTTTGCAGAGTCACCATCTCTTTTGTCTATATCCTTCGTGTTCCACTTCCAGGATTGCTCCAGTGCTGCAGGAAATTCCGCCGGATGCATGTTTCCTTCCATTTTCTTTTGTGTTGTTGAAATTTAAACTCTGATCAATTTATGAGGACTTTTGTTAACTGCTCCTCAGATCTCTGCAGGGTAAATTGAGACAGCTAGCTAGACTATCTGTCCCATCTGAGTTTTCTCTCGCACAACTATTTTGCAGGACTCCGTGCGGTGTTTTGCACAGCCCGTGACCAGGGGCGTCGGACTGGGGGTAAAACCGATACTGATTACCAGGGCCCAAGGGGAGAGAGGGCCCTTGAAAAGTCTGGAATATATTTTATTTCACCTGGATATTTTCATTTCCTAATTAAATTTCATAATGCAAATCAGATGGAATGTAAAGTTAGTGTATTGGCTTAATAACTTGGTTGATTGACTGACTACATTTTGTATACAAAAAAAAACTAAGGTCTCACCCACCCCTTGCTAATGCGCCAAATGGTTTAGTCCATCTGCACGCATTTTGTTTATGTTAGTTCATACTCTAAAAAATATTCATGACTGTTCCTTCCTACAGAGGTTATGAATGAGAAGGGATGGGATTACAAATGAAACAGACTCATGCAAGAGTGGATTACAAACAGAATAATTCATCCATCTGATTTGCAGTGAAAATGGGGATTTTGTAAAAAATCGGTCAGAGCTACTGCCTGTCTATTGTTGCTTCACCTAAAATTGCCTGTTAATCTAGCTGATGCAAATATATCCTGTACAGTGGTGTACTGAAATGTGGGCACCCCTAATCAAAATGTATTTTACAATGAACATCCAAGTACACAGAAGCTTAACTGACCTCTATGGTACAAAGTTGAACATGACAAATTTCTTCAAATTTTTATTTAAATTTTTTACAGTTTTAAAATATTCCCCCATTCCTCCGAGCAGTAGGCCTCTAGCTCAGAAATAGTGTTCGACCCAGTGTTTTGCACAGCCCGTGACCAGGGGCGTCGGACTGGGGGTAAAACCGATACTGATTACCAGGGCCCAAGGGGAGAGAGGGCCCTTGAAAAGTCTGGAATATATTTTATTTCACCTGGATATTTTCATTTCCTAATTAAATTTCATAATGCAAATCAGATGGAATGTAAAGTTAGTGTATTGGCTTAATAACTTGGTTGATTGACTGACTACATTTTGTATACAAAAAAAAACTAAGGTCTCACCCACCCCTTGCTAATGCGCCAAATGGTTTAGTCCATCTGCACGCATTTTGTTTATGTTAGTTCATCTGGTGGAGCGCAAACTTCTGCTGTAGAAATGTCTTTCTCAAAGAAAGCCAAATCAGGCTACCAAAAAGAAAGGAAAGACAGGAGAAGGAGAGAAAACAAAATGAGGGGAAACAATTGGTAACTGACTTCTTTTCAAAGAAAGGTGAGCACAAACTAGAAAACGAAATCCATGGTGCTAAACTGCTTGAATATCTACGTGACTGTTAGTGCTAAAAACGGACTGAGACAACCCATAGAAAGAGCAGAACATACACTTTCAAATGATAATTGGGTTATACTTGTAATCTTAGGTAAAGGCTAAATAAATAAACTACACTAACAATGCTGTTTGCATACAACACACCATTGTAATAGCCTAATTTAAAACATGTTTAATAGGCTATAATGTCTATAATTAGCAATAATAGGCTAATCAGTGTCATAGGTAGCTTGGTAGCTCATCGGTAGATACATATCATGTCAACATTATAGTTATGTCAGATTTAGTAGAAGCAGATGTTAACATTGTGAAACACATGGCTCTCTGTTTCAGAAACTGTCACAGCCGGGAGCAACCAGCCTCCTTTTTGGATTTGAAACAAGGGAAGCTTATATCAAAATTAAAGCAAACCATGTTTAGCCATTTTGACTTAAATGTGTTAAGTAACACTAACATCTTAGTGTGTTTTATTATATTAGGTTACAATTAGGATAAGAGGTTAATATCAGATGTAGCCTATCCTTCATAAAGAAAGATGATAGAGAACATCTGATTGAGGATGATGGGAGTGAAGACAGCAGGGAGCATGAGTGTTGCTCTGAGCACAGTGTGGAAATGAGAGCTGAGGAACTGGAAAGTAGGCAGAACAGTGCAGACCAGTTTTTGCCAGCGGATCCAGGACTATGGCCAGATAAATGCATTGAGGAACATTGGGGCCCATCAGGACTGCCTATGCATAGGGCCCAGGGTCTGGTGCTACGCCCCTGCCCATGACGATTCTACTTGTTTGAAAAAAATGCTATTAAACCAGAGCACGTTTTCCTCCCATCCCATGATGCTATGTGGAGTAGCCAGACTCTCCTTCAGCGCGCATAGGAGGAGGGTCTGGCAAAGCGAGACTACCATCTCTGCGACTGGAGCTTAGTGCCACCCAAGACAATTTTGATTGGTTTAAAGAAAGCTGTAAAAATGTGGCTGACAAATCAGCTACATTTGAATCCATCCCATAATAATCTAGGCTGCTCTAAATGTAAATCTAGGATGCCTAAAAGAACATTTACTCAATAATATTAGATTTCTTTAGGGAATAACATAGTAGCAGTAGTAGTAGCATAGAATAGTTGAAGGTATTTTCAAAACCTATAAGATTTGGGGCTTTTGAAAAAACATTCAAATGCTGGAGCCCCAGAAGCCACACCTGGTCTGCCCCTGTTGCTCAAGATGCTGAGAAACACAAAAAAATGTTGCAGAGCAAAAATCTGGAATAATTCAAACACATTATCCAGAGGAGATGATTTCAAAACCACAGCTTTGCTTTGAAGCAGATTTTGATTTTATCGTATCATATCATCATACTATCATATTTAGGGTCTCTTCTTTATACCAGCTAAAAGCATTATTTAAATGTATTGTCATTAACACACATACTGTATGTCTAATCTGGAGTGATAACCATAAAACATAGTGATGCTTTTATCTGTTTAATTTCTTGTTACTTAATTATTGACATAATTACTGTCTCTAAGAATGATCCTTCTCTCTTTAATGTTCTCTCTGTCCATCCTGCACTATGAATGAGCCTCAATGTTTTTTTCTTTTTTTTTTTTAATCTTTCACATATTTATCAATCACATTTATATTTGCAATAAATGCATGGGGATAGTTTATGTTTTCAGGTTGGCAGGGAAAGTGGAACAATGGAATACTTTTGTATTTCTGCTATTCTAAGTAAGCTCACCAAAGGCACACTGCAGAGAAGATTAAACAGTTGTCTAAGGCATTCTCACATGATTTTTTAAGTACCGCCTGAACGGCGCAAAACATTTTTTGGTAGAAAAGAAAAGCCTATAAAAAGGTAATACAGCCCTGCACAATTGAACTAAACAACAACCTTGTAACTACAAAACACTTAAATGCTATTTGAAATGTTTAGAATCCATTACTTAAGTAATTCAATATTATAGTATAATATAGTATAAAATAAATCTCACATACCCCATGCAGTACTCCAAAGTACCCACTGCAGTACTCCACAATACCCCTAGGAGTACTAGTACCCCCATTTGAGAAACACTGAACCAGAGCATGGCAATCAGAAGCACAGGGAAATGTACCACAGTCTTTTTAAAATGAACAGCGGCAAAAAGAGCAAAACATAATCTTGGTAATGTACGAAATTAATACTCTAAAAAATATTCATGACTGTTCCTTCCTACAGAGGTTATGAATGAGAAGGGATGGGATTACAAATGAAACAGACTCATGCAAGAGTGGATTACAAACAGAATAATTCATCCATCTGATTTGCAGTGAAAATGGGGATTTTGTAAAAAATCGGTCAGAGCTACTGCCTGTCTATTGTTGCTTCACCTAAAATTGCCTGTTAATCTAGCTGATGCAAATATATCCTGTACAGTGGTGTACTGAAATGTGGGCACCCCTAATCAAAATGTATTTTACAATGAACATCCAAGTAAACAGAAGCTTAACTGACCTCTATGGTACAAAGTTGAACATGACAAATTTCTTCAAATTTTTATTTAAATTTTTTACAGTTTTAAAATATTCCCCCATTCCTCCGAGCAGTAGGCCTCTAGCTCAGAAATAGTGTTCGACCTCCTTGCATGTATGGTAAGTTTGAGATCTCTCCACAGATTTTCAATGTTATTAAAGTCTGGGGACAGTGGTGGCCATTCCAAAACCTTCATTCGTATTTCCTAGAGGTACTTCATGTTTGAGTTTGAGGTATGCTTTAGATGATAGTCATGCTGACCTTTTCAATGTCTGGTCGGACCTTCGAACATTAGTCTCTAGAATGTCTTGATATTTGGTAAAAATCCATTCTTCTTTCCATCCGCACAATATTTCCTGTGCACCAAGCTGCTACACAACTCCAAAGCATAATGGATCCACATCTATGCTTAACAGCTGACATTGTGTTTTTCTCTTTGAATGCTTTTTTCTCCAAGGATACCTTCTCTGATTGTGACCAAACAGTTCAATTTTGGTTTTGTCAGTCCAAAGTACATTGCAAAAGGCTTCAGACTTCTGAAGGTTTTCTTTTGCATACTTCAGACACTTCATTTTGTGTTGGGTCATAGGAAAGGCTTTCTTCTTGCAACATTGCCATATAGGTCTTTGTTATTTAAAGTATGTTGTAAGATGGCACAAACTGTGCTTTTATAGGGATGGTTTGGAGTAATTTCACCTTAGGGTACTTTGCACCATGACCTTGAGCCAAACACCCCCCGCCCCAGAAGCTTTTTTTTTCCATTGGTTTAACTTTGGTCGAGTTAGCGCTATCAGCCAAATGGCTTAGTGCAAGCGCTAATGGAACCAAAGGTGTATCTCGTAAATTACCCCAACTGATAATAAGTTGTACAAATAGGTTATGTACTCTTAAAACGAGGCATTGGAAAGTTTGTAAGTACACCAGGAATTTATTTAAATAACACTTGCCTGATGGCTTCTACTCTCTGCTGCTACCGCTACTAGCTAGCTAGCTAGCTCTCTGATTGTCCTCCATTATTTCTAAGTCCTCGTCCGTGTATTCAGGCTCAAATAGGTATGGGCGACCTTCAAAATTGATACACTCATCATCGCGTTTGATGCTAACCTCCATCTCCACCGCCATTTCGTTGATCTCTACTTCTGTTCTCTTGCTTTCTGCTCCTTCTTCACTACTTTACTGGTAGTCTCTTCCGGCAACACATGCCGTACTCTGTGCGAGATCTTGTGCGATCACCCAGTGTTGCTGATGTATATCCAAGATGCCTAGTTCCAGGAATGCACTAATATGTTGTTGGTAGTACCAGTTTGCAACAATTATTAAACACTAAGTTGTAAACACTTCGGAAAAAATAATTAAAAACTTTGGATATACCAAAAAACTTTTTCAGCAACACTGGGTGATTGCGCGATATTCCGCACAGAGCACGGCATGTATTGTGGGGTAACTTACGAGATACACCTTTGGTTCCATTAGCGCCTGCACTAAGCCATTCGGCTGATAGCGCTAATTCGACCAATGTTAGACCAAGGGACAAAAAGCTTCTGGGGGGGGTGTTTGGCTCGAGGTCATGGTGCAAAGGACCCTAGGGTGAAATTACTCCAAACCATCCCTTTAAGGAGACATACTAATATGTCCACCATTATCTTCTACAAGCAGATTATACACATACCACTGTGACTTTAAATTATATATACAGTACAGTATACACATTCTATACCATGATCAGAAAACAAATACACTGCACATGCACACACAAAAAAACATCAGTGGATAGACTGTGCATACCAGCAGCCAAGTTGCATCCATCATAACAGAATGATCAACGCTTGAATGCCACTCCACTATCTGTTGCTGTGTAGCAACAAATTTTTATCTGTATCTCTCTGTCCTAAGGGCATAAACATAGCTGGATTTTTAAACATCAAACATTGGCAGTGGACCTAATCTACATAATCAGTCAAACTAAAATCCAAATGGAGCATGTGGCAAGGAGCAACAGCATTTGAATCCTATGCACATAGTGTATCATATATGTAAATGTCATGCCTGAGAAATGTTGCGAATGAACAGGTTTATTACTGGGGATGACAGTCAAATAACAATTTGTTTTTCATGTTTAATGCTTCTGGGAATAGAATGACCTCACATTTTCCAACACGCTGGTTTACATTAACTCAGCTACATTCATTCACAGCTTAAAGGCTCACAGTAGGTCTCTAATAAGGATCATCTCCCTTGGGATAATTTTGGCGACCATTTTTCAGAGTATATATTAATTCTGTACAGTATGTATACCATCCAAAAGCATAGACTATATGGTATTCTTCATGTTACTTTTTCTTAAGTAGATCTTAAGTATAAGGTAAACCAAAATAAAAGGTATTTTGGGGAATGAAGCATAAATACAGGCTAATTCCTTACAATTTCAAAAGTTCACTTCATGATTGCTCACTTCTGCAAAAGTAAATTTAGGGCCTTTTCACACCTGAGAGTCCGAACCAACGTCCGGACCAAGGTTCATGTTTTTGTTACATTGTATACATTGGATCCGGTTAGTTTTGGTTTCACATTGCAGTTATGCAAGCGCACTAAAGAACTATACATGACATAACTACGTCCTGTCATCATCACATACGTTATCATACGGGTCTCATGTGTTGGGACCGAGGAAAAGTAAGATTAAACTGACCTCTTAGAGACAAAGGGCCAACATGTGCCTGAGACAAAGATTGTGGCTTACATCGCAAAGTGGAAGCCTGTACGCCAAACTTCTACAAAGAAAAGTTCACAAAATTGTGGAGGGACCAGGAAGTCCTGAATTCCCACTGGTCAGCGGACTTTGAACGTTGCATGATTACGCATCCGGTGCTCTGCGGAATAAATATGCTGAACCCTCTCTCCTCACCGTCTTCCATTGCAACACCCGTTGCCGCAGGGAGCGCGAAAACGTTTGTGCTTTAAATAGCTTAATTTTCCCGAAAAGTTGACTATTTCGGTGTTCTGGTGAACACCTTGGACCCTATGAAAACACACACCAGTGTTTTCATATCTGCAGAAGAGAGAACAATGTTTCTCTAGAAGGAAATCGGACAACACGGACACCGCCTTTCTTCAAAGAAACTCGCTGATGAGCGAACAGACCCGTTTTACCATGGAAAATCTATGGACAAAACAAACGGACTGCACAAAGTAAGAAGGTTTGAGGTTTCTGGGCAGAGAACTATAGTATGTTTATTAATGAGTAAATGCTATTGCTGCTTTGTTTTGCCATTAATGTGATCGGACCACCGCGTCCCAGTTTGCTGTGAATGTATCAATTGATCATGATTCTTTTAAGGTTGTGTTAGATAGGTAGCTTATTGAAACCGTAATTGCTACCCTGCTAATTATCCCGCTGCAGAGAAGTTAGTTACTGGACTAGCGAGATAATAGATCTCCCGTTTGTCACTCAAACTACAGCACCGCGAGTTAATGAGACAGTTACCGTGTGGTCACTGTGTAGACGAAGGGACCAGTCTATAATTTCAGCTGTTAGCACACCAGTTTGTACAATAAACAATCTCCTCATCGGCAAGCTTCTTAGCCTCCGGCCATAACGTCACATTGGGTACAGAGTCCTGAGTGAACGAGAGGAGTGTTCATTATCAGAACCTCGAGAATCAAGACTCCAAGTGCTTTTTCTTTCTCTAAGTGTGCTTTCTTTCTTCTTACATGCTAACCGAACACATAAGCTAACGGCTAACCCATAGCCACGCAGTCCCCGACCGCCATTTCTGTAGTTTTTGTAACGAACTACAAAGAGCTCAAATCTCCCGGTGTCTCATCCACCACCGTGATATTGCGCGGTCACGTCACCCCCCCGTTTAGATTGTTTGTTAATTTGTTATTTAGTCCAAAAGTCCGAAAAAAAAAAAAAGCCAAAAAATGCTTTCATACTAGAACAAACCGGACCATGGTTCAGTTTGATCCGGACCGAAAATACCTCTTTTCACCGGACCAACTTTTGGCTGTTTTGTCCAGACCAGAGGTTTCATACCTGTAATTTTGGTTCTGATCAACATGAAAAGTCTGAAAGTCTGAAGGTAGGTATGAAAGGTCCCTTAAATGCATGACAACATTAAACTTTTAAAGACAAGCCAGAAAATAAAAGGAAGGCCTTCGGGATGCACATTAAAATAATGCCTTGGTCATGTAATGTTATGTATTTTAAGCAGCAGCACTATACTATATTATCGTTTTTTGGAGCTAATAGCCTAGTACATGTCATGCATATTGACTACTACTACTCATGCACCTTTCACTTGAGAAATCTAAAACAAACTACTTTGCTATATTCAACAGTAAATGTGGAGTGTGTGCATGTACATGCTGTTTGTAGTTTTGGGTGTGTACTGGTGTAGTGTATGTGCTAGAATATATTATGGTTGTATGCCAGAGTTATCTGTTTCCCTCTTTTCCCACTCCCTACCACCTGTCTGTCCCCCTCCCTAAAATCTCTCCTCTATAATCTCCCTCCCACTCAGACCTCTCTCCTGCCCCGGTCTGTGCAGAAACCAGACGGAAGCTAAGGTTTAATGCTTTAATTTGGCTGGCTGTCAGCCCTTCAATCTCTTTGATACTTGTACACCTAGTCCCATCGAAGACACTGTGATCCAATTTGTGCAAGCTGGCCTTCGCTCAGACAGACAGGGGTTTGTAGGATGGCACTGTTTTTCCTCTGCGCTGTTTGAGTGTGTTGGCATGTTTGTCGGGGTGCATATTTTATTATTTATTTCACTGCATGTATCTGTATAGTTGTGTTGGAGGGAGGGTAGAGACACAAAGAGAAAAAGAGAGAGATTTGTCATTTGGCAGCGCAATATGTCTAGTGCACAAAACACAAAAACATGCACTTATGCACACTAAAATGACACACGTAATTAAAGCTGCCAGTTTAAGAAGTACAACCCCAGAGCAGCACAGCACAGACTAATCTAGAAAAGGGGTTGGAACAGAATGAACATACTCTATTGTTAAAATGAGGAATAGTTGGAGGTGGAGCTGGGAGGGACTCCAACAACGGCCAATCAATCAAAATCGGTTCCTCTAAATGCCTTTAAACGTTGAGGACTCCCCACCATGACATACTGATACTACATACTGAGTTTTTAATCGACCAAGAGGAGAGTCCAAGCCAGCAGCCACAGTTCCAAGAAATTTATCAATATTTTTATGTAGCTCCCCAAATATGAATGCAAAACAGGCTAAATATTCTTCAAGGGAAGATAATGCCCCATTTTAAAGCTGAATAACATTTTAGGAGACAATTAAATCCATGACACGGTGTTTCCAGTGATTTATGATGCATACATGTGATTTTAGAATAAAAATATTCGTGCAGCTACTTTGCAAAACAATAAAATGTGTTCTTTTTTCGTACTAGCCTGCATCTTCCTTATTATGTAAACAAAAAATTGCAGAACTTGTCTAAAAAAGTCTAAAAGTCTAACTATATTGCAGACAGGGTTTCCAAAATAGAGAAGTTGGCATTCCAGCGCTTTTTTCAATAACAAAACATAATCAGTGTCTTCAGGATATCTTATAACTGAAGGTTTCCTCGTAAACTTGCCATCTGTTCCAGTAGAGACTGGGTTGCTGTGCAGAAAAGCAGACTTTTGTCTTCTTATTATGAAGGAGCACATGCTTGATCACTAGATTTAATCAAAGTAGCCACAATGGATGAATGGATTTATAAATTACAAGCAGCTGTGTATTAAAGAATAACCCATCAACCTAAACGAGTAAAGATTATGTCCTACTCATATTGAAACTAAAGTTGATGTGCATTTAATAACAGACAAGGATTTGTTAATGTGGCAAACCTAAATTAAACAAATGTTAAGCAATTTTATAACAGTATTTGCTTCTCTGCCAATAATGACAATAACTCAGCACACCTGTCTTTGCACTGAGATTGCTGGCGAGGAAGTGCAGGCTTAGTTTCATTCCAAAGCTGCACACACAGCACCTGTGTTAACAAACCCACAAACAGGAACAGGCAAACAAAAAATTAAAATAATTAATACAGAGAATGTGTTTCATTTTCCCTCTGGGCTTAACTATCCATTGTGATCCAAACAAAAACCTGCCTTGTGCCTGATAAAACTGGCAACAAATGGCAGCGAAAGAGAGTCTCTCTTTATGTATTTATGTCCTCTTCCTCAGGTGTCACTGAAAGCTAACACTTTTTTATGTTCCAATCTACTGTATTTTGCTTCAGTTTTTCTTGTGTGTATGTGTCCTCCCCACAAAAGACACTTTCTACACTTTTAACTGTCACAACTTGTTATGACCACAAAAATAGCTTTTTTCACCTTATGATAAAAACATTGAATGTTTCGCTTCCCCGCCTGTATAAAGTTTGTAACGGCTGACATACATTTTAAGTACTTGTTGTTTTTCTGAATATGAGAAAAACAACTTTTTTCTTTTAGTTGTAGACATCAAGGCGGGAAGCTCATAGTTAATAGGACAGTCCTTGTCTAAAACATCACAAGCAGAAGAAATGCTCCCAGCACAATAACATAAGAGCAGGCTTAGTTGGAAGTTGTGGCTCCAACTTAAATATTAGCCCCTAAAAGGCTGTGATTCAATTTGGGGCAGGTCGACTGCCGCCCAGGTGCAAGTGTGTGTTTGTGACAAAGTATCTCAATGTTTGTAACAAGGAAGGTGAAATAATGTCATGTGTAAATGTCAGACACAGACCAACCAAATAGCAGGCAGAACTCAACACCCAGCTCATAAAAAATGGGTTTTTGGAGGAACCACGCATATAAGAAATAACATTTGGTACAGAGCATTTCCCTTATCAACAGTTCTCAGTCAGACTGTACATTACCTGCCAACATTGTGTGTGCATCCTTCGTTTTAGTATATCAGTGCCTTCAATGTGAGACATTTACAGCTACAAAAGAAGATGACAATACTTGGTAAACCTACCTGTGGACACACAGCAAACCTTACAATCAGACCAACACACTGTCAGATCAGCGAGTTCCTCAGAAAACCACTATTACACAATTTACAGCATACACATTGCTATTAGGCTACTTCATCCCACATGCACCTATAAATCATCAGCAGCAGTGATATGTCAATCTTCATCATCAAATGATGAAAATGATCAACACCAATTTAGTTAAAAACGTAGCCATGGACATGTAAAGTACACTCCACAATAAAAACCTCTTTCTCACATTCTCAGAACATTATGTTTCTAAATACTAGTATATGTATGTGTGTGTGTGTGTGTGTGTGTGTGTGTGTGTGTGTGTGTGTGTGTGTGTGTGTGTGTGTGTGTGTGTGTGTGTGTGCGTGTGCGTGTGCGTGTGCATGTGCGTGTGGAAAATGGCGTGTTTGTTGTGCATTAATGCATTGCTTAGAAATCTGGTCACAGTCTCCTGCAGAGTTAGAGCCTCAAAATCTACCATCTTGGTAACACTTTATAATAACTACACACTATGAAGCATTAGTTAAGTATCAGTGAATACTTAATTCATCATTTATAAAGCATTGTTCCAACATTATTACACATTATTATGGTATTCATAAACAATTATACATGTTTTATTCCTGATTAATAAGCTCTTCTATAATGTGTTTAATAATTGTGTTTTCATACTTTATGAATGATGGATTCACCATTTCTAAATTAGGTTTAACATGAATTACAAACCAGTTATTTAGGAGTTGTCAATGGTTCACAATATCATTAAGAAAGTGTAAGTAAATGATTACCAAACAATTTAGATGTACAATTTAGGTGTTTATGCAGGTATTTACACATAGAATGATTTAGACATGCACTAATAGTCAGTTAGTATGTTAATATATGTTTCATAAACACTTATTAATACTGCAATTCATGATTAATTCAGGTAGTTATAAAGCTTTTACTAGTTGTTAGTTAAGTATTTTGTGTGACCTCATCTAATAAGAACTATCTATGCCTCACAAAGCATTTATAAATGAGATTGAAAGGCACTTTCTCAAGGATGTTTTGAACCATTAATAACTCGTAAATAACTGGTTTGTAAATTATGTAATACTTAATTTAGAAATGGTGAATCATCATTCATAAAGTATAAAAGTACTTAAAGCTAGTAGGAAAATAAGTAAGTCTGAACACAGTTGAAAGGACACACTTCTGCAAATAAGCTACCAAAGTATTAAAGATGCACGAACAGTAACCTACTCAAGAAACTCTGCACTTAAGACAATGGATTCACCCACAAACTGGAGGCACATGGCCGATGTGTGTGCGTGTACAGTTGTTCACGTTTTCAACTACCTCAGACTTATCTGTATGGTTATAATATAAATTTAACTTTAACACAAACACAATTTTTTCATTTCTTTTATGCCCAGTTGTCTTGTTCAGACATATAAAGCCTTTTAGCCATGTCAAAAAGTAATGGTTTTCACTTGTTTTTCCTTTTTTCTTTAATTGCAGAATGAGCACTCAAGCTTATAAGAGAGGAACAACCCCTCGTTATAAAGAGGGACCATGTTGTCAAGACCAAGACCACTTTGAAAGAAACACGAAAGGTCCAAGCTGTGATAGAATATACTGCCAAAGAGGTCAAGTCGGTCTGCCCCCTTACGCTGTGCAGGGCAGTTCATTCTTAATAATATATCCTTCGATTCAGGAGGTAATTAGTGTTCTAAGCAGGAAAATGATCCAACGCATATAGCCAACTGTATATCGGAAAGGCTTCAGAAAAAAACAATAAGCTAGTCTTAACGTAGACCAGCCAAAGGCCTGTCCAGAAACCATGCTTCAATGTAAAAAAAAAAAGGCATTAAAGCTCTTAAGCTCAAAAGGCAGACAAACACCTTCAGACCTGAAAACCATGTGACTCCCTGCAACCTAATGAAGTTCAAACAACTGTATCAAGTTTTACATGTAAAACGTGCCAGACAAAAATAACATAGGTTTTCTATATTGAGACTGCAAACTTGGTCCCACTGCAGTGCCTATATCTATCAATCTTCCATCCTGTACTTCAATTCACTCTTTTTTGCACCTGTAGGACTTTGTCATCATCTCTCTAGGGATATTTGAACTTATCATTCAGGTCGATGAGTTGTATTCCCCTGTATAAGTGAACACACATCTGAACCATCATTACAGCCTTCGGTAATTGCTCTTTGCTAAACACGTTTTCCCATTTGCTCTAATTTAGAGCGGTGTGTAATTGAATAAATTTTCCAAATAATCAATCAGCTTGTGTCAATCAATGTGTCCAAGTTCATTGCGTGTATACATCCATCATTATGTTGGTGTGCAATGGTGTCCGTGGTGATGCTTTTACAGAGGTGTGCTCTGTGTGTGAATTTAGACAACAAGGCAAAAATAATTCATACAAGAGGGTCTTAGGTAAGTGCATAAGCAGCTGTGTGTGTGTGTGTTGGGGATGCACAGGCAGAACATGTGGGTCCACTTTTGCATCTGGGTTGAGCCCCTGAGAAATTATTTAGCTGTTATGACTATAGCACACTGAAATCATGCCACACCATAAAATTATACTAACTGTTGGTTATCAAACTGTCAAAACGTAGGGGCCTAGGGGTAAAGGAAGAGAGCTTGGGACCGGAAGGTTGCCTGTTCAATCCCCAGACCAGCAGGATAAAATCTAAATATCTGGGTGCCCTGAGGTGTCCTTGAGCAAGGCCCTTAACCGTTGTGTTGTCCTTCGGGTCCCGGTGGCCCGAAGTGTTAACCCCAACCGCTCCAGTGGAGCTGCTGAGTGGCCAGCAGATTAGACTGTGGTTGTACTGGGCAGCTTCCAGGTACGAATGTGTAACGGTGTGAATGTGACAGGTCGTTGTTGCAAAAAGAGAAATTGTTCTCAATCGACTTACCTGGATAAATAAAGGTTAAAAAAATAAATAAATGCCTCTCCTTGCTCACTACCGTTTCATTATGCTGCTGTCTTTCAAGCTGTTCAAAAGCACAGTTATAATGTGTCTGACATTTGAAGGTGTATTATTTATGTTTGAGTGTGCCCATGTCTCATGTGATGCTTATCATTTGCATACAGTACAGCGTACTGAAAAGGAAGCACTGTTTGGGCCCGTTTCTCTCACAAAACACAGCTGCACATACTGGAAATAATCACCTATGCAAGACAATAACAGATATTCTGTTTTGGCCCTTTTCTTTATATTTCATTTTCTTTCTTCTCCTCTCCCTGTCCCAAACATTTTTCCTCCTCTGTCTCTTTTGAGAATGTAATGCTGTAATGTGATTTATGCTTCCCCTACTCAGAAATAAATATTTAACCACACCCTATGCTATGCTTTTTTTGCCTCTTGGCCTCTACTGGTGGAATAAGCCACAGATAATCCAACCCTTTTTCTTTGTCTGCCGTGAAGTAAAAAAACAAAGACAAATATAGCGCCTAACAGAACAGTAGAGAACTGAAAGAGAAAACGTGGCAGCAAGAATATAAAGTGTGGGGGGAGAGGAGGGGGCTGATGTTTCAAGAGGAGAGGTACAATCTTCTCTTCTCTGGAGATAAAAGGCTTAGGTGTCAGTTGACCACTTAACAGGTGTATGAGATTTTGTGTGCGTGTGTGTGTGTGTGTGTGTGTGTGTGTGTGTGTGTGTGTGTGTGTGTGTGTGTGTGTGTGTGTGTGTGTGTGTGCGTATGTGTGTGTTTGTGAGGATGTGTGTATTTGTTCATGTGTGTGTTCCTCTGACCTTTCCATGTGGGTGTGTGATAGGTCAATGAAGTCTTTCAACCATTTGTGCATGCTTAGGACAACAGTCTCTTTAGCAGTGTGACGGGGCATTCTCACAAAAAAAAAAAAACGATCGGGCAATTTGCCGCAGGATTGTGCAGGGGGGGATGTCAGTGAAACGGCCTATTTGTGTGATGTCCTGTTGTGTTCTTAACCCCCCTCAACAAAGCACAAGTAGACTTTATATTTCACAATTACTGTTTTCCGTCAGATCGTTTATAGATTTCGACATTTCCGACCGCACTTCAAGGCAGCTTTGTTTCACAGTAGAGAAAGAAAAGAGATGAGCAAGACAAAGCGAGTGCATTGTTGTTGCAGGAAACATTTCTTGTGGCAGCGATAAAGGCAGTGATGTTCCCTCTTTACTGTACGGGATTCTCATACCGCCTCAAACCATAGCTCAAAACACACCAAGTTTGATCACCGGTTACATGATTGGCCACCGCAGCGTAACATGGGGTTACGGTTTCTCCAAAAGTTGAGTCTCAACTTTTTGCCGCAGGCCCGCTGCGTTTTTTGGAGTGGCTGGCTGCATTATACATCATAAATGTCTTAGCAGATGGGACAATGGCCAAAAAAAAAAAAATGTAAGTACACTTCAAATAATGTTTTCCAAAAAGATGGTTTCTGTCATTTTATGTTATTCAAATTTTTCTGATAAGTTTGCTTTTTATTAGTTATTTTATGCTATAAAAACAGGGTGAACTGTCATGATTGAGAGCTGTAACTGACTCACAATTGGTCGGGCTGGTGTATGGGTGGGACTTTGATACCGCAGCTCCACCACCCGATCACTACTGCGCAGACTGGCAGCGTCCGTATCTTGTATATTTTGGCTTTTGTACAGTGGAAGACGCCTGGTCCATCTTTATATACTGTACAGTCTATGGACTGACACACACACACACACACACACACACACACAGGTTCTGATGGTTGATTAACTCAGCTTTTTGCTGATTAGCTCTCACACACATCCACAGTGATTTTTTTTTCTGCCGCAATGATGTTTTGAATCACATTCATTAATAGGTAAATGGGAAGACCACTGCAATTCTTATCATTTAGTCTGTAATATCCGAGAGATGGCTAATGGTCAACATTTAACTTCAAGAACACATGGCAATTTGCATAATTTGAAGAGATAAGGTGCAAAAAGACAGATTGTAGAAGGATAGCCGAAAGAGAAACAGCTGAGTAAGAAGAAAAAGAAACATTTTCAATAAAAGCTTGAATTCAAATCATGGCTGAGAATCAAATAAAGGTCTAACATCAGCTATTGACAAAGGGAAACAATGACCTGTACAATTATGGCTTACACAATATGGTGCAACTCTTTGTTAATTTTTTTTTAATCTAAAAAACAGTTTCCCCTCACTAACTAATGCCAATCAGTTCTACTTTGCACTCCTTTCAGATTAAGTTACTGCCAATGAAACTTAACATTACAAGCCTAGAGAGGATTATCCCCTTTAAAGCCAGGACACACCGACCAGACGGCCGACTGTCGACAGAAAAGCCAGTCGAAATGATGATTTGGTCCAAAAAGTGCCACAGAACACACCAAAGAGACGAGACGTAATACGCCTCCATAACAGCAGGCGGCGCTAATCTGTATTGTTTCCCAAAAAATGAAAACCGGCAGCTGACTGGATGAACGCGTCACATGGGTTTGTTTTCTCCGGGAATTCAAAGCCAGACAGTCATGGCGGCTGTTCAGAATACAATCTCGTATTGTACTAAAATAGTTCACTGAAACATGTTTCTGAAAACATTTTAAGTGAGAAATATGCCATGCCAATCTGTCTTCATTTCAACTCAACAAAGGTCAGTTTAAAAGATTTTCATCAGATTTTGAGAGACTCTAGTCACACTCATTCCGCTCGCCATTTCCGGGTGAGTCCCGACTCCCCTGCCGCCGACTGAACACGTCAGGTCGGCCAAAATGAACGCTGACAGCCCCCCAGACTGACGACGGCACGGGACACACCGAACAGATTTGAGTCACTGACCTCACCAACGGACGATTTTCGGCGTGTGTCCCGGGCTTTAAATCAATGGGAGGCTTTTTATGTCAATCAATGCAGGAAGTGTTGAGTTTCACTGACAACACCTTAACACGGAGTAAAGAGATAATTAAATGAAATTAGGTAGTGAGAACAATATCTCTGTTAAAAGGAGAATCGAAATAAATACAATGTATAAGATTAAGCTGTAAGAGCTTGTGGCGGCTGTTGAAGGAGAAGTTTTGGGCTTCTGCACATATTGCCTCCCAGTCACTATCCCTGAAGGTGTGATCCAGATCTTTTTCCGATGTGACTAGGGATTTTAACATATTATTTGCCAAAAGATCCAACATTTTACCATAGGTTAGGGACACAAAGCCCCTTAGGTTTTGGATGTCTTTTAAGATGATGTTGGTTGGCGGAGAGACAGAAGACGTTAAGTGCTCATTCTGCTGTGAAAAGTGTCTGACCTGCAGGTATTTAAAAAAGTGTGTTCCGGGGAGGTTAAAGGCACTTTTTAGCTGTTCGAAAGATTTAAGTATGTTATTTTCATAGAGGTTGCCAAATGATTTGACTCCGTTCATAATCCATAACCTTGTAAGTCCATCTCTAAGGGCCGATGGAAGAGAAGGATTGTTATGGAATGGAGTGTTCCTGTGTAGGGTTATTAAGCATTTGTGGTGGGATTGTATAATTGAAAACAATTTGGAGGTGTGGTTTATAAAAGGATTACTTCTGCCAGTCTTCAGAGCGTAATATAAGCATATAAAGGGAATACCAGCCAACAGTACCTCAGCTGCATGGAACTGCTCAATCTGCTTCCATTCAAGGGGGTTATCCAATTCCGTCTGCCAAATCCAAATGGCTCTTAGCTGGGCCGCCCAGTAGAATAGTTCAAAGTTCGGGAGCTTTAGACCACCATGCTGGGGAGTTTTCATTTTAATTCTGGGCACTTTTCCCCTCCATAAAAAATTTGATATCATGCTTTCAAATTTTTTAAGAACTTACTAGAGATTGGTATAGGAAGAGTTTGGAACAGATAGAGGAACCTAGGTAGCAGATTCATCTTTATGCAGTTAACATGCCCTATCAAAGATATACTGTAGATAGATGCCTCCATCTGTCCAGATCCCTCTCTGCCTTTTAAAGTAGAGCGTTGTAATTAAACAAGAAGGTTCTATCTAGTTGAGTGGGGATCGTCAAACCCAAGTATGTTATACACTGGGCGTCTCACTTGAAGGGAAAATTTACTCGTGGAAATGCAGATACACTTTGTATCCTGATATGCTGCTGTATGTGGAGAGCAAGTCTATAAGAGCTGGCAGGGAGGAGTTCAAATGTGTTAAAAACATTTACGTCTTCTGCATATAGTGAGATGGTCTGGTCCACATCCTCCACCCTGACCCCTGAGATGGACGGGTGGGATCGTATAGCAATAGCTAAGGACTCAATTGCTAATGCAAAGAGCAATGGTGAGAGCAGGCATCCCTGACGGGTGCCATGTGAGAAGGGGAAAGGGGGGGAGATGTCCGAGTTAGTTTGGACCATGGCTGTGGGGTGGAGGTACAATATCATGTGTATCAGGTTTGGGCCCAAATTCATTTTCCGCAGAACAGCAAAGAGGTAGTTCCACTCGAGGCGATCAAAAGCCTTCTCCACGTCCAGTGAGATGGCCAATACTGGATCATTGATGGATTTTGCGCAGTGCGCTATGTTGGGGAATCTCCTTATTAATCAGTGAACGGTTTTGAATAAATCCGGTCTGGTCCAGATGGACCAGAGTGGGGACCACTGTACCAAGCCAGATAGCTATGATTTTAGTGAGCACCTTATATTCGCTTGACAAAAGAGAGATGGGTCTGTATGAGCCACAAAACTTGGGGTCCTTCCCTGGTTTTAACATAACTATAATTAGAGCCTGCTCTAGAGTTTGGGGTTATCTGTTGGTCTTGATTGCATGATTGAACATATCTATAAGAGGATCCAATAATTTATTAGCACATTTTTTTTACCCCGTGGGAGCCTAGCCAGAGCCTCCATCACCTCATGTTTAGAGATTTTAGCTTCAGGTCTAATCTTAACCTCTTCTGTTATCCTTGGAATATCCAGGTTGTCCAGAAAACCATGCACTTCGTAGCTGTCCCCACCTTGAGATAAAAGTCAGTGAAAGCCTGGTTAATGAGTTTAAGATCCTTTCACAAAATATTAACACAATGAGAGTTTTTATAAATATTCACCAATAATGTGGATACAATCAGGGACGTGCACAGGTACGTGCTATTGTTGCCCGGGTAACAGCCCGTTTGCCCTGATTGACTTAGCTGCCCCTCTTCCATCCATCCATTATCGTCCGCTTATCCGGTATCGGGTTGCGGGGGGAGCAGCTCCAGCAGGGGACCCCAAACTTCCCTTTCCCGAGCAACATTAACCAGCTCCGACTGGGGGATCCCGAGGCGTTCCCAGGCCAGGTTGGAGATATAATCCCTCCACCTAGTCATGGGTGTTCCCGGAGGCCTCCTCCCAGCTGGATGTGCCTGGAACACCTCCCTAGGGAGGCGCCCAGGGGGCATCCTTACCAGATGCCCGAAACACCTCAACTGGCTCCTTTCGACGCGAAGGAGCAGCGGCTCTACTCCGAGCTCCTCACGGATGACTGAGCTTCTCACCCTATCTCTAAGGGAGACGCCAGCCACCCTCCTGAGGAAACCCATTTCAGCCGCTTGTACCCTGGATCTCGTTCTTTCGGTCATGACCCAGCCTTCATGACCATAGGTGAGGGTAGGAACGAAAACTGACCGGTAGATCGAGAGCTTTGCCTTCTGGCTCAGCTCTCTTGTCACAACGGTGCGATAGATTGAATGTAATACCGCACCCGCTGCACCAATTCTCCGACCAATCTCCCGCTCCATTGTCCCCTCGCTCGCGAACAAAACCCCAAGGTACTTGAACTCCTTCACTTGGGGTAAGGACTCATTCCCTACCTGGAGTAGGCACTCCATCGGTTTCCTGCTGAGAACCATGGCCTCAGATTTAGAGGTGCTGATCCTCATCCCAACTGCTTCACTCTCGGCTGCGAACCGATCTAGTGAGTGCTGAAGGTCGCAGGCCGATGATGCCATCAGGACCACATCATCTGCAAAGAGCAGCGATGAGATCCCCAGCCCACCAAACCGCAACCCTTCCCCACCCCGACTACGCCTCGATATCCTGTCCATAAATGTTACAAACAGGATTGGTGACAAAGCTCAGCCCTGGCGGAGGCCAACCCTCACCTAAAACGAGTCCGACTTACTGCCAAGAACCCGGACACAGCTCTCACTTTGGTCATACAGAGATTGGACGGCCCTGAGAAGAGACCCCCTCACCCCATACTCCCGCAGCACCTCCCACAGTATCTCCCGGGGGACCCGGTCATACACCTTTTCCAAATCCACAAAACACATGTAGACCGGTTGGGCATACTCCCAGGCTCCCTCCAGGATCCTTGCGAGAGTGAAGAGCTGGTCCGTTGTTCCACGACCAGGACGGAATCCGCATTGTTCCTCTTCAACCCGAGGTTCGACTATCGGCCGAACCCTCCTTTCCACCACCTTGGAGTAGACTTTAACAGGGAGGCTGAGAAGTGTGATACCCCTGTAATTGGCACACACCCTCTGGTCCCCCTTTTTAAAAAGGGGGACCACCACCCTGGTCTGCCACTCCTTTGGCACTGTCCCAGACTTCCACGCAATGTTGAAGAGGCGTGTCAACCAGGAGAGCCCCTCCACACCCAGAGCCTTGAGCACTTCTGGACGGATTTCATCAATCCCAGGGGCTTGACTTGGAGTTGTTTGACTACATCAGTGACTTCCACCTGGGAAATTGACAATGATCCCCCATCATCCTCCAGCTCTGCCTCTAACATAGTCTAGGGAAGGCATATTAGTCGGATTCAGGAGTTCCTCAAAGTGCTCCTTCCACCGCCCTATTACCTCCTCAGTTGAGGTCAACAGTGTCCCATCCTTACTGTACACAGCTTGGATGGTTCCCCGCTTCCCCCTCCTTTTCAAGAAGCACCTTGGTGCCGACCGAAAGTCCTTCTCCATGTCTTCTCCAAACTTCTCCAACACCCGCTGCTTTGCCTCTTTCACGGCAGAGGCTGCAGCCCTTCGGGCCCTTCGGTACCCTGCAACTGCCTCCGGAGTCCTCTGGTATAACATATCCCGGAAAGACTCCTTCTTCAGTCGGACGGCTTCCCTTACCACCGGTGTCCAACACGGTGTTCGTGGGTTACCGCCCCTTGAGGCACCTAAGACCCTAAGACCACAGCTCCTCGCCGCAGCTTCAGCAAGGGAAACTTTGAACATTGTCCACTCGGGTTCAATGCCCCCAGCCTCCACAGGGATGCACGAAAAGCTCCGCCGGAGGTGTGAGTTGAAAGTCTGTCGGACAGGGGCCTCCTCCAGACGTTCAGATGAAACGATTATAAAATCGATCATTGACCTTTGGCCTAGGGGGCTCTGGTACCACGTACACTTTTGAGCATCCCTATGTTCGAACATGGTGTTTGTTATAGACAATCCATGACTAGCACAGAAGTCCAACAACAAACAACCACTCTGGTTTAGATCAGGGACGCCGTTCCTCATTCCGATTATAGCTGCCCCTCTTAGCCTAAATAAACTTTTCTTTCTTTTTTTGCTGTTGTGGCTGCAACAATACGATAATACGCCCATCATTACTAAAGTTCAATGAAATTAAATCGCTATATCATCCAATCTTGCCCTCAGCGATGCCCTCTGGCCCCAGTCACGTGACTTTGTTTATATTCTGACACACAGAGCACCGCATATGAAAGATGGAAAGCCAAGCACTTCTGCCTTCACGTGAGTATTTAAAGTTATGGAGATTATGACACATGCCCTGTTAATAGTAATCAAAAAATCCAGCTTCAGCTTGTAACGTTTGCATCACGTTGCGCAGCATTGCCTTATATTAAAGTAAAATGCCATGTTATCAACCAAAGCTAATGACAGCCTATGTTGCAGCAGCAGGCTAACGTAGCAACGTTATGTCCATTACATTAGTGTGTGCGTTCTGTAGAGAAGAGAGAGGCTCAGGGATGTGATGGTTTGGGCTCTTGAGTCATGCTAGGTTATATGTTGGTCTAGTCAATATGTTACGTGAGTTTTCAACCAACAATCAGATGTGACGTTAGTGAAAGTGAAAGGCACCTTATTTTGTTATGAGATGATAAATTTATGTCCCAATTAGTTAATGTAAATTGTGTGTGTGCCGTGTATAGCATTGTGAATTAGTTATTATTTTATGTATATCAAAAGCTCCAGTTCACAGAGCATTTGAGAACCTGGGGATTGAGTAAAATACTTTTACTAACTGTAGTCATGTTGTAATTGTTCTTTATACTAGCTATATATATATATAAAAATATTATTTATGGTGCCAAATCATAACATTAGTTATCTCAACCAGAATCATTGAGTGCAGCCACAGTCTAAAGGTCAACTGGCAGCACTAGTGTCAGTGTTCAGGTTTTTAGCAGTGAAAAGTACAGGATACTTTATTCAGATTCTAATAATTCTATTCAAGATGAGGCCTACCACAAGGCTCCAGACCAGAGAGTGAGGGAGAGCATGTAGAGCATTACTCAACAAATCAGAAGGCTACATAATGAGGGTGGTGAGTGTTCCTATAAAAGGGCCATGTCAGTAAAAGTACGATAAGGAAAAAGATAGATGCTGCAGCCAATAGTATTGTTAATTTAAAGGTACATTATAAAACTTATTCAGAAATCTAATGTTTCTTTTGGAGACTTTGCCTTTTTCCAGATTAAAGCAATAGCCCCTCCAAATGTCTGTGCACGCCCTTGGATAAAATGATTAAGTGGGTAAAGGCAAATAATAGCTAGTAAGTCTGGTAAGTTCAGAAAATTGCAACACTTTACTGTAATGTAGCCTTTAAAACCAGGAAAAGACAACACTTGTGTCATATCACGATATCCAAAATTTAAGATATCTTATTAATTTACACATATTACAAACATTATTATGATACAAAGTTGGTTGAATATCCGCAAAGTATCCCTTTAAACATCTCTTACAAACATGTTGTCACGATAAATAAAACTAAATTGAGTATCTAACTCGTTGTATGTCATTTGTGGCACTTTCACAGATTTCCCGTTTTCAGCAATGAGTGCTGTCTTCATTTCACAGCAATTTGGGAGATCTTGCTGCATCCTCCATATTCCTAATCAATATTTGGTTTTATGCCCCTATCATTTCCTTCCCTCTGCTTTCTTTCTATCCTTTTCTCTGGTGTCCACCAACATCCATCAATCCTTCCTCTCGCATCCCACTCCATATGTTGCTACATCCATTTTCTTCACAATTTGTGCTGAGTACATGAGCTGAATCTCAACAATGTGGAAACTCTTCACTTGATTGCGTGTCTTATCAATGAAAACACAAGAGCTTTAATTAAAAAACAAAAACTTTGCCACACATGAACAGAGATGGGCAGTAAGATTGGATGTAACCGTCTGTGTGTGAGTATGTGTATGAATGAGTGTGTGTGTGTGTGTTATTAACTTGTGTTTGAATGTATCCATGCATCACTTTCATCAGTATCATTTTAATTATAACACAAAATTATAATGACTTTTATATCGCAGTGAGCATCATTAGAAGTCTATACGTTGTCATGCATACATTCCTCTCATCACAGTGTTTTTGGGGCGTTAAACACCATTGTAATCATATAAACATTAGAGTTGGCAATGTTTCAATGATAGTGTCTCAACCTTCTCTTAAAACTCTCAATTGGAGTATTTACAAGGTGTGATTAACATGATCAAGAGAAATTCTAATGCATAATGGTTTTCATTTCTTAAAATCCAGACCAGTAGAAACCAAAGAGGAAAGGAGAAGAGACCGAGAGTAATTAGAAGAAAACGTGCAGAAGAATGAGAGAACGTCAAGGCCATTAAGGCTGCAGTGAGGAGCAGAGAAAGGAGATAGGACCCAATAGAGATGTCTCCTTCGTCCTTAATGCATTTAGTTTGCCTCAAAGACAGTTTGAAACAAAGACACTGTCTACATCTTATTTTTCGCAGTACTTTTCTTTTTTTTTACTCATGATTATTTCTCTGCATTTTATTGAACATATCCATCGTTAGGTCTGTCTTTATTTATGCTTCAAAAGGTATATCTTACATATATGTCAAACAGGTAATAATCATCTATAATTTAATGGAGAGACCACAAAAGAGAAAAGTGTTGTCTTCATTTTTAATTCTGCATCTCTGACATTATGGTAATACACAGAGAGAAAAAAAATATGTTTCATCAGGTTAGAGGAAGAGTGCATTTGTGAGCTACCTTGACCTAAAAGCCTGTGTTTACTGTACATGCAGATAGTCAGTAATCTTTTTTCTTTTTTGTAAGATTACTATCACTGGTGAGAGACCACACAGTCCATGTTCAAATGTCCGGTATGTATGTTTTTTTCTTCTAAAAGCATTCATATAGCACCCTGACACACAAGGCTAAGCAATGTTTGGTGAAGTCAACTGTAAAAACATATTTCTGGGATTGAATCAAGCATTTGCAGTCTCCACACTGACACTCACACAAAACGCTGGGAAGCAAAATAACATTCAAAGATACGTACTTAAAGCTGACATTACCACAGATTGCGGAGCACAAACAGACCTAAACTATACACAGACTCATCAAAGCATGAAGAGAGCAACTCTCAACATTGCAGGTCCACAAAGAGTACAGATGGAAAAAAAAAAAAATTGTTGTTGTGCCTGTTTGTGTGCTGAACTGTAATTAATACTTCTCTATTGCCACATTTAAGGTAGCTTAATCCCCATCAAACATTGTTCCCTTCAGGCCTTACTCCACTCATTTCAGGAGTCAGAAGAAGTTTAAATAAAAGTCTAAATGAATTATCAAAAGAATGAATGAAAATAAAAAACAGTAAAAGACATATTGTATGCCTTTCCTTTCATGACTGTGCAATTAAACAAATGTATGTTCATTAGTACGGAATTAGTGTATTTTGAACTACACCTAAATGATTATTAGGAACACCCTACTAATATACATTTATGAACTACTGCTCTTAAATGAAACCATTCAATGTGTCACTTGTCATTTGCAAAAACGAACACCTGTACACTTTGCATTAAAAGCGAGTAGTGGAAGTTAATATGACTCAGGAAATTAATATTTTAGCCAATGAGAGAGAGGGAGGAACAGAGTGAAAAAGATATTTACGCTTCATATTCTAGCGTTATAGAAAATGGATCTTCATGGTACATTTCCTGAGTAACATTATCTTCTGCTTACTTTTAAGGCAAAGAGTACAATTGTTAATTTGTGCAAATGATTAGTAGCCTAATCATTGAATGGTAGGATTATGACGGTTTCCATTGAGAGCAGTGGTCAGTTAATGTAAATATTTAGGCTGCTTACGCATTCAGTCGGTCCGTGATCGTCTGCTACGCTTTCTCTTGCTGTTTCAGTACAGCGGCCGTGTTATTTTCTTTTTATTCAAATAATGTGTTTCACGTCATCATACTTCCACAAGAAGCTGCTGCTCACTCTGTATAAAGTATGTACAATGCGTATTCTCCATTTTGGCATCAGTAAATCTGTGATCGACCTCGCGGTCTTTTGAGGAAAGCCGTGGACGCGCATCTATCTGAATTAGTTCAGCCTGGCTCGACCTAGTCGCTCCTCCTCAGCCTGGCTTGGCCTTCGTGAAATGCACAAATTAGACTAGGTCAAGCCTCGCTTTATCAGTTATCCTGGATTTATATATTCTGCTTTTGTGAAACAGGCCCCAGGGCACGAAGCTCCCGTTCCACCACATCCCAAAGATGTTCTATTGGGGTGAGATCTGGTGACTGTGGGGGCCATTTTAGTACAGTGAACTCATTGTCATATTCAAGAAACCAATTTTAAATGATCCGAGCTTTGTGACATGGTGCATTATCCTGCTGGAAGTAGCCATCAGAGGATGGGTAAATGGTGGTCATAAAGGGATGCACATGGTCAGAAACAATGCTCAGGTAGGCTGTGGCATTTAAACAATGCCCAATTGGTACTAAGGGACCGAAAGTGTGCCAAGAAAACATCCCCCCCACCATTACACCACCACCACCAGCCTGCACAGTGGTAACAAGGCATGACGGATCCATGTTCTCATTCTGTTTACGCCAAATTCTGACTCTACCATCTGAATGTCTCAACAGAAATTGAGACTCTTCAGACCAGACAACATTTTTACAGTCTTTAACTGTCCGATTTTGGGGAGGTTGTGCAAATTGTAGCCTGATTTTCCTATTTTTAGTGGAGATGAGTGGTACCCGGTGGGGTCTTCTGCTGGTGTAGCCCATCCGCCTCATGGTTGTTCGTGTTGTGGCTTCACAAATGCTTTGCTGCATACCTCGGTTGTAACGAGGTGCTCTTCTATGAGCTGGAATCAGTCGGCCCATTCTCTTCTGACCTCTAGCATCAACAAGGCATTTTCGCCCCGCAGGACTGCAGCATACTGGATGTTTTTCCTTTTTCAGACCAGTCTTTGTAAACCCTAGAAATGGTTGTGAGTGAAAATCCCAGTAACTGAGCAGATTGTGAAATACTCAGACCAGACCATCTGGCACCAACAACCATGCCATGCTCAAAGTTTCTTAGATCACCTTTCTTTCCCATTCTGACATTCAGTTTGGAGTTCAGGAGATTGTCTAAACCTGGACGACACCCCTAAATGCATTGAAGCAGCTGCCGTGTGACTGGTTGATTAGATAATTGCATTAACGAGAAATCTTACAGGTTTTCCTAATAATCCTTTAGGTGAGTTTATGTTTGCATACATGCTGGGCATTTTAAGTAATGTTTTCCCCAGTTTTTAGAAGTCATAAGAACACTGGGCCTCATTCACCAAACATTCTTAAGAACAAATGTGTTCTTAAACCCTACTTGCGCAGTTTTCACGAAGATTCTGGCATTCACCAATGTTTTCTTATTTGGGATTTGTTCTTAGGTAAGAACAGAATCTACGCACACTCAAGAGCACTCTTATGCACAATTTAGAGCTGACATGTTTGGCAAAACAAGTAGCTATACCGTTTTTGTCCGTTCTAATTTAAAATTTAACATTTCTCTCCATTTTGTAACTAATTATTTTCATTATTTTACACATAATTATACATTTGGTTGTTTTAATAAATACACACTACTGTTCATTTGTAAAGCACTTTGAATTGCCATTGAGTATGAATTGAGCTAGGCCTATATAAATAAACTTGCCTTAATTTGCCTCCAATTCACATCAATTATGTTAACGAGAACCCTGCCATCCAATAATAAGTGATTGATCACGCTATGTATACGCCAAGAGTATCTTCTATGTTTTGAAGTAATTTTTTGCCTAAGATTTCAGATCAAACCATTTCTTTTCTACTTCATCAGTTCTGCGCCATTCTCTGGAGACAGCGTTCACTGCATGAGTAACTGCATTCCATGCATCAGTTTTATTTGCTGCTTAGTATGCACTGCTGAAGCTACTAAATATGATGTCTCATTTTTCGTTAACTTCTTGCAGCAGTACCTCCTACAAGTCTCTCTTTCTTTTGGAGTCGATGCCTCCGCTGTCTTTGCCATGTCTTTTGGACATTTCTCTTAAGTGTTCATACGATACAGCCCTGCCATCTCATGCCCTTTTATGGGAATTAACGGGGCGTTTACCTATGCTAAATAGGAGCAATTGGCACAAGCTTTCAATTCCCAAAGACATTGGGATTCATCATTCTAAGAACACATCTGCGAACAATTCTGCTATTTAAGAACACATCATGAACCAGACGTAGACTTTTCTTAGGGACTTTCTTAAGAACATATTTAAGAGAAAACTTAGGAAGATATTGGTGAATGAGGTACATTTTGCTGGCTCAATTCACAAGGGATTCATATTGGCAAAATTCTACTGCATAATTTTCTGGTGATTAGTTATCATTCTGTGGTTTGGGTCTTGTAAACACTACTATAATATGGCACTCATTTGTATATGAAAATCCAGACAAATATCCCAACATTATTGCACATCAGTGTGATATTAGCTTTGGGAGAGAGTTTTTCATGTTAACAATACTGACGAGAGCGACATTTTAATTTTTGAAACGAGTGGAGCTTCCTTTTAGCGCTGATGACTGAGCAACCTCATTTTATTGCATGTTTATTTTTTGTCTACCCGTCATTTGAGGCTACATCGACATGGAGAACTGTCAACACATGCAAACATCTTAAGGACTGACAATGTTTCACTGGGGACAATAGCGTCTACACGCATATACACATAAACATGCATGCAAGCAAATGTGTACAGTAGCATACTCCAGCACATAGACAAATATACACACTGAATTTCACATACAATAGACTATAATAAAGGATAATCTTTATTATGACAGTTGAATTGAACAAGTTATTACTCCTAATGCATGGTGGACTGGGAATGTCAATCAATGCCTGCTATAATGGAGAGGAAAACATTTTGTTCCTAATTCTGATGCCTCTCAAACCTAGAAAAAAAACTTCATTTGTAATGCTTGCCCTGGAGAGTCCTAGTGCCATTTGGTCTAAACACTGTTTAAAATGCCTTACAACACTGCCAAGAAACATTTCTAGGGGAAGACAAGAGGTGCAAACAAACACACAGTTTGACTCTTCCTTTCACATGCACCACACTGAATGCCCTGTTGTGTTTTCCTCTCACTCATACTGTATGGGGCCCTGTTCCCTCCTCCAGCTCACTGAACTCTGCTCCTTCTTCCACTTGTTCTGCATATCTCCCTCCTGCTTGTCTTACCTCTCTTTGGCTTCCCCTAACTCCCTCCAGGCATACACACACTGCCAGCTCTTTTTCCTTATCTCTCACTCTGATCTCACAAGGGAGCACTCTTGTCCTGCTACTATTCCTCCTCACGGATTATTTTGCTTCAGGTCTTACCCTTTCTTCAGCTCAGCTACTTCACCTTTTCCTTGGCTTTATCTCTTTCCTTTCCTTTTTCCACCTCTCAGTTAGGAAATACCGCATTCCTCGTTTTCTTCGAGGTCGCCTCTGTCACCAATATGTTCCTCCTCCACAAAAGAGGGAGTTATCCCGCCCTTGACAGAGAAACCCCTCCTGGAATCACTACTTTATTAAAGTTGAAAGGTTTAAGTGCCCCCATGACCCTGGTGTCTGTGTTGTCCGGAGCATTAGTTCCTGGTGGGATGTCTTACGGTAAATTGGTCCCAGAAGACACGCTAGACAAAGATGGATTATTTGACGTCTATAGAAAGGCCTAACGATGATGAGACACAACAGCATCTTTGAATGGACTGCTACAGAGCTAAAGAAGTCTGGGACAAATTAAAAGTGTGTATGTATACTCCATGGAGTAAGTTTTGGAGAGACCTGCCCCCACTGCTAAAAAAAATAAATCCTAAAGGAAACACTTTACTACCAGAGAAACACAAGGAGTTGATGCAAATAACCATCTGTATTGTTTGTTTTAAACTGTGGAAGACCAAATGTTGTAAGGTTTTACAGCAGACTTAAATAGACAGTGACACAGTGTGTAAGAAGGTGATCACTGAGCTCCAAAGAAGAAGAATTTTGTACAAAAAACGGTTCCTTTCATGGAACAAATTGAACTTGTGATCTCACAGCATTTTATGAAGGATCTTGGATATTACGCACTTGATGCACTTTATTAGCCCATATTTTGCATATTACACACTGGTTTGCACAAGGTTTTATTTTTATTTTTTATTATTATGTTTTTTCTTGTCGCCCATGAATAATAATCCTTGAGCTTTCTTCCTGCCCTACCTCATCTCCATTGCCCCTAATTTGCTACAGTTTTTTCCTCATCACTTTCACACTGAGATATTCACGCTCCATACCATCCCCTCTCCACACCCGTCTTCGCTCTCCTCTCCAGCTGGTCTTGCTTTGAGGCTCATTCACACTGGGTGTGAGTTTCGCTGACTTTCTGTCTGTGCTTAGCATGAGCCACTGCTTTCTCTACCCTATCTTGCAACCTCCCTCTCCTGTCCTTTGTTCATGTTCACACTCAGCTGGCCTCCTCTTCTCCACTAGTTCCCACTTGCTGGGTCCTCTTCTGCACCTCCTGGTTATCACTCATCCTTTACCATCTTACCCCTTTACTTTCCCCTTGGCCTTCACACTTCCTTTTCTTATCCCCCTGTTTCTTCACCAGTGAGCCTAGCACGTCACACTGAGCTGTTTTCTGCCCTCCTTTAAACTGCATTCTTATTTCCTCCAATCTCTCGCTCCTACATACAGGAAGAATTACAGTTCAAGCAGTGCATGATTCGGGGTCAGACAAGTAGCTAAATGCACTAGTGTTCTGTTTGTGAAAAAGTATACTTTAGCACATTCACAACACTTTGACTTCATCCCTTCACATTAGACCCTACACTTGCCTCACACACAGCAACAGCAGACATTGCAGTCCTTTGTTCTCTCATTGTCTTCATCTGTCTCTCAATCTCTTATCCCCATCTCAATAGCGGCCAGCTTGAATTGTCTGTTCCATTACAATCATTACAACAGCGGCTTGATCCCTTTCTTTTCTCCCTTGCTGCTTTTATGTCATTACACAACTTTTTGTTTCATTTTTTAGAAGCAAGCTGTGCTCACCATCCTTCCCCAAACGACTGCCAATATACCCTTGAGCAAAGTCATTTTCTACAAATTGCTTCAAATGAGCTGCTAATGGTTATACTGGGTAGCCTCCAGGTGAGAGCATGTTCATGTGTGTCTGCCAGTGTGCTAGTCCTGATTTGGCCAGTTATTTGCAATAGTTACAGAGCTTGTCTCTGAGGAAACTTCCATAATATGTAAAGTGAGAATTCTAGTTTCCAACCGAATCTTGCGAAACACAGGTCATTTGATAATATTAATCAGTAGTGAAATGGCATCTCCATAATATCAGGATACATTTTGTTAACTAAGATTTCTCGGGTTTTTTTCTGTGTTGGATTTGGAAACTGCAGTAGAAATTTTAATGAAAGCCTTGAAAGCATGTTTGGTGTAAATTCAGGAAGCTCATCATCATTAGCTATAAATAAAAAATCAAATCAGTGACCCACATTAAACCCAGATGAGGTGAGTTGCAAATTCCTAAATCCATGAACCACTACAAGTAATTGTAGTCCAGTGTGAATATGACTAATGTCTGCAAAGTAACTGCTATGACAGGACATCTGTAATGTTAATGGCCAGTGTTAATGGAATGAGGATTCTCTGGAATCAGTCCCCCAGTTTACAGAAAAGGAGGTGTCTGCTGTATTTGGGAGCTGTTACAGGGGAAGGTTCCAAATGTCACATGTAGCATCCATCCCATAGGTCACACAAATAAGAGGCTACCAGGGCTGGACTGGCCATCTAGCATACCGGGTATTTTCCCGGTGGGCTGACGCACTTTTGGGCCGAATCGCCGATATAATTTATCGGCGATAGTTTTTTGTTTTTTTTGGCCTCGCCGGCCCATAAAAAACTGACAGCGGCTCATTGGTTAATTTTCTTTATTGGCACTGGCCTGACCCAATTAAATCCAGGAACCCCCTTCCCCACTCCCGGCCCTGAGACATGAGCTGTAATAGTTATGCTTATGCTGGAAGTTTAGCATCCACGTTAAAATGGACAAATGACCACCAAAGTGCAAGGGAGGTGCAGAGAAATTACGGGAGAAAAAGATTAAGAATCTACAGGCGGATGCCTCAAAATGTGCCAACATTTCTGACATGTATGGGGCTGTATGTGTGCGTTATATGCACCTCACGTCATAACGACAACAAGCAGTTTGGCTGTAACATTAAAGTTCGTGGCTGTCAGGTAACCTAACTGCTTAAGCTTACATTGAAAATGCTAGCATGTTGGGTAGCTGAAAAGTGTGTGATCTATGCAGCCTGTTCTACTAGGCTCATGTATACAGCTGTCTCTCTACATTGCCCAGACATATAAGCTAAATTAAATATACCTTAACTTAGCTGACATTTCTCTCTGTTTCTCACTCTTTTACAGGTTACCTTGTTAGAGTAAATCTTTCTTTTTCATTGGTGTGGGCCAAGGCAACATTTTGACTGACTTTACTGAGAATACATACTTGTATACTTAAATCTTATTAAATAATTTGAAATTATACTTTAAACTCTTCGTCTTTGGCAATTACTTGCCTCCAGGTCGTCAATCAAAAGTGAGTGAGTACACTGCTTCTCTTGTATTGGTGCTCTTTTCCAGGGCATATACTACTCTCAGCTTTATTGTAGCTTTTGGGAAGGGTTATGGTTATGGTTATTGTATTTAGCAGACACTTTTGTCCAAAGCGACAAAATATGAATCTTACAATAGTTAAAATTAACAGTAAACTGTTTTTAAAAGTTGCTAAGCCAATATTAAGCAAAATAGTAATAATAACAATAATGGCAATACAATATCAATAATAACAAAAAATAAACAAATACCATAAATATACAAATCATAACTCTAAGAATTAATTAATTATTTAAGTGTAAGATCAACAGATAAGTCTTGAGACCCCTCTTGAAGTATCCAAAACTATCACATGAACGCTGAACACTAGGCAACTCATATCATAGAATGCAAGCATATTTTAAGAGGACTGTCTGCAGGGAATGTGTCTGACCAATCACGGTGAGTGTGGGCCACCTAGGCCAAAAATGCCAGGGCCGATTTTTTGTCCCAGTCCAGTCCTGGAGGCTACATATGCATATGTGTCAAGTATACAGGCTTTAATGTAAACAACCAACTTAAACCTGCACATATACTACTCAGGTACTTCAGTGTTTCTGTTTGACTGATGTGATTTTGTGGTTTGAACCCCGCCCTAACCACACTCTAACCACGCCCCGGCTGGGATTCAAACCGCCCTTCAAGGGTCCTGCTGAAGCACCCACTGTTACGCACGCACTGAGCGGGATTCGAACTCCACCCTATCCATGCCATAGTCACGCCCCCGGCCGGGATTCGAAACTGCATGAAAGTCAATGGTGTTATATATATCATACAGTATAGTGTACAGTATATCATACAGTGACCCAGGAGTATAGGTACATAAGTACAGGCCTTCAGGGCATGGGAAAGTGTGTTTAGGAATTTAGACAAGGCAAAATAATTCATACAAAGAGGGTCTTAGGTAATTTAGTGAAGTGCATTAGCAGCTGTGTGTGTGTGTGTGTGTGTGTGTGTGTGTGTGTGTGTGTGTGTGTCTGTAAGTGTGGCTGGCAGTTGTACAGTGGTGTGTAGTTAGTGCTCTTGGAAACAAAGCCAGTCGTAGTAGACTGTTCATCTCATTCATATTTAACCCAGCTTGAAGAGACTAAAAGCACAGCATACTAACACAAGAAATATTAGCTTTGAACTGCACTATTGAACCAGTGGTATTTAAGTGGTATTGGAGTATTTGTGTGTGCACATGCGTAGAAGTATGCATATGTATGTTGCCATGTCCTGGCACTTGAGTCAGTCACTGTAACAAGATTAATGGTTGACTGAGACAGAAGTCAATTTTCTTCACTAAAGAACAAGTGAGAGGAAACAAGCTTGATGGCCTGTACAGCATCTCTCTGCCTTCATCCCTGAGGGATCATCTCTCTCAATCCCTGCTCTCTCTCTCTCTGGGGGCTACTCTTGCAGATTATTATTGTGGATCCATCTCTTTTTCTTCTTATATGCTTTTCTCTGCTCCACTTCACTAGTAGCTCACACAGAAAATAATCCCTTCTCTCACAAGCAACGATGAGAATAAAATAGCTTAACAAAGCTAATTAAAAAGTGAAGATTGATGTATGTTTATAGACTGAGTAAGGAATCGAGGTAGCAAAAAAAACAGAGGGTGATTTGTGAGAAGAGGTTGTCTGAATGACGATCACTTAACTTCACTGCTTCCATTTGTGTGTTTGCGCACGCATATACACACAATACACAACTGCACATAAACAAGACCGCAGAGAAACAACGGACAGTACTATATGTTCACACTGGCATATGCGGTCGCGCACCCACAGTATTAATGATGATATATCTTTTAATGAAGGGGAGCGCATGTGAGAGCCAACTGTGCCATCACTGCAACCATGAATGTTTTATGGCTTTTTAAACAAGTCAATTTCATGCTAATGTGACCACTGCTTACCATGCTCGAAAATTATAAACAACCTTCTGGTGTGGGAGGAGGTCTGTGAACAGGAGGGTGCAAAGGGAGTGAAAGAAAGTAGACAGTGACACAGAAACAAAAATAAGGCAGACATCTCTAAATTCGCAAGGACACTGGTTTGGCAGCTGTTGATGGTTGGCATGAAATATAATAAATGAATGAGAAGCTTTCCCAAACACCATCTTTGTGATTGTCTTTTTATTTGATTTTTCACTCAAAATATGTGTTAATCATATATCTTGTAGACACAGTTACAGTCCACTAATAACAGATTGCACTGCAAACACCAATGATTTAATTCCATTTCCCACTATATCTCCTGCTCTCTTTTGTCTAAGTCTCCCTCACTTTTCTGATTGTTAACCATCTTCTGTCATTGTCTCTCTCTTCTAAAAAAAATAAATAAAAATCACCAAAGCAATTTATTGATTCTTCAGATAAACTGATGGGAGTTTACATGCAACACACAAACACCAATACTTGATCTTTACTTTATCACTGCAGGGAAAAAAGGAAGAAAAATTCAGCCATCAAATCAAAGAGGTAATTGCGTGACTGTGGAGAGAGGGGGACATGGAGCCATAATATGAAACAGCCGAGCTTTCCTCGAATCATTACACAGAAAGCCATGGACCTTTTATGAAAGCAGAGGTATGGAAGAGAAGACAGAAACAAAAGGATGCTGTGAGAGAAAGAGGGCTGAACTGAGAGAAGCATGAGATTGATATTTCCAAATACAGTTACGCAGATATAAGATGTGAAACAATCAGGGATCGTTCTATTCTAGAGTGAATATTAGCAAGACAAATCATCCATAATATGCCTATCAAATCTCATTTGCTGATATTGTACTGTGTAACACAGCCCTGTGAGTAGAATACCATAAGGATTACATGAGTTCTCCTTGTTCTTCCTCTTATTTCGCTCTCTACCTCTCCCGCTTTCACTCTCTCTCAGTCCTCTGGAGCCTTAACATTATACAGCATAATGGAATATCGACAGAGTCTTTCATTTGTGCTTTAGACACACACAATTCAGCCAACAGATGAGCCCATATTCCATTTTGAAATGGGAGCCAATGTGCTTATAATGCGAAGGGGCATAAAGAGTATGGCATGTAGTGTATGAAGGATTGAATATTGCAATATAAACCTTATCATTGTGTGAGGTGCAGGGCTGAATCCTTGATGAGTGCACTGCACTCACTAAACACTAATTTGCTCCGTGTCTCTTAGTCTCTGTCCGTCACCGTCTAAATGTTGTCTCCCTCACAAACGTATAGTCTCTGTTTTTTAATCCGATCTTTTCAGTCTATTTATCCCATCGGTCTATTTCCCTCTCTATATCTCTTTTTGTCACTCCTTTCTCTCTCCCTGCAGATTGCCATGGTAACAGGTGATAGAGGCTCAGGTTGAGACCAAAGGCCCTCTGCCACAACTAGTCCTGTTTTAATTGGTTATTCTGTCAAGATTCTGGTGTTATGGTGTGTTAAACTACCAAATGTATCTGTCTTTATGATTTACTTTGATTTCATCCTGTTAGCATCAAATGTTTAAGTTTTCACTAACATTACACTAACACACACAAAAAATAACATCAAAAATCACCAATTATACTATATTTAATTTCCCTGAAAGATTGCTCAAGTAAATGTATGATATACAGTATGAAGTGCATAGGTAGTGACCCCAAAATGTCCATTAAAATATAATAATTTAAAACACCTAGGTTAAGGTATAAATATGTAAATATATCTATAAATAGTATATGCATTTTCCTTGTCTGTGTCTGTTAATGTTTACTGGTATGTACAGGCCAATTACAAATACTAACAAAACCGATCCATCCAATAACTTTATTCAATATTTTTACATATATACATATGTAATGGGGTCTGAAGGGAAACTGGTAACTAGCAAAGGACAGATCAATTGAAAGAAACATACGTCTGAAAACGTGGTTTGAGTGAAGGGAACAAGGGAATCATCTCATTATCACGATGATACATGTCAAAGAGAGTGCAAGCTGATGTGACCCTTTACAAAAAGGATAATTGATCCTTTGTGTCTTGGCTCTCTTTGCAATTTCAGGACTCAGTCGAACACAGTGTGATGGGCAAATATGTAGAAGGAAGGCAGTTGCTTTATATAATTGCACAAGCTAAGTAAAGAAAGGATAATGATGATTGAGTCAAATGGAGCATTATGGAGGGAAGAATGTTTGTAGGTTTCTATGGGGTCAGTTGTTTCTAAATACTCAGGACAAGAAATGAAGAGAATGAAAACTGTGGGTCTGTGGGTCAGTCACTCCACAACAGCCAACTTAGAGGAGAAATAAAAGATTATGGAAACAACAGATGAAAAGCCAAAGGAAACTCAGATTTTTGTAGTTTACTGTAGTTTATCTTTCCAGCATTTTCCTTAGAAACAGCTAGATGGTTCATAGCTGTTGCAATAAACAAAATCCATAAAAAAAACGTATATAAGAAACGCAGATTTATACATGCAACCATATAGTATATATAGTGTTGTCAGTGGTGGTCTTTAAGTACTAATCTAGGTACATTTACTCAAGTACTGTACTTAAGTACAATTCTTTGTTACTTTACACAAGCCCCAATTGGGGAATGGGGGGTTGTACTTGTACCACACTACATTTTAGATAATTACTTTGCAGAGTCAGATTATTAAAACTAGATCTAATCAACTAATACATTATGGATTAAGCCACCTGACAGTACATTAAGTAGTTAATATTAGCCCCACCTTTACCAGCTGTAACATTAGTGATGCTTACAGATAAATGCATCCATAATTATTATATCTGCTAATGGAATGTATATCATTCTGAAATTGGCCATTCTGCATAATGACTACTTTTACCTTTGGTACTTTAAGTATATTTTAATGTTCATACTTTGGTTTTCTTACTTAAGTAAAGTTTTGAAAGCAGTACTTTTACTTGTAACAGTATTTATAAAAGTATGTAGCAGTTTCTACACTGTGGTATTGCTACTGTTACTTAAATTAAAAATCTGAGTACTTCCATGACTGAATGTTTTGAGAAATCTTTGTTTTGCTTTCAGTTTTCATCTCTGGAAATCTATATCTGCATTCTGTGCATTCATTAAATATCTCATTCCATTCCCCTTTCCTCCATTACTTCTCCAGCCATCCCTCAAACAGCTTTTCCTTTCCCTCTGACGGTATATGCAGCTATAATGACTTGTGAATCCTAAATATCCAAACCATCCATCCATTTATCTCTTCACTTATCTATTCATCTACCCTTCTGCCTATCTATCCACCCATTTACACATTAATCTGTCCATCCATCTATTTGCCACTTTTTCATTTACTTCTCTCCCTGGATGAGCTGAAGGATGAACTGTAGGACTGAAGGATTAATTGTCACCCACGTCTATGATTTCCCTTTATCGTCACTGACCCGCCCATCTCTCCATCTGTCTGTGCTATGCTCTCAGCTTCCTTCCGTCGTGTCGCTGCAACCTCTACAATCCTTCATTTTCATATCCATCAGTATGTGCATGCGAGTGTGATTATGTGAGTAAAAAAAGGAGTAGAGATGACACCTTTGTTTTAGGGATGAGAGGAGGCACAAGAGGATGATCTGATGAAAAGATGAGAAGAAGGTGTTAATGTATGAGCAGGACACATTTTATTTCATGTGTACTCATCTTGTTCCTATTTCCTGTTCCCAAAGAATCCAATGCTGTACAATAAATTTGACTAAGGAACCAAAAGAGGGTCCAACAAATAAAAAGACAATGGGTAAAAGTGGAATGTGGTGTTGATAGCAGCTGTGGTGTTCAGGATGCCTGCCCTAGTGACCAGTAAACTCCTCCAATGGTTAGAAGCTGCCTGCCTGCATTTGTGGGCTTATGTGTTTTGTTGGTTGGGTTGTTTTTCTTGTATTACAAACATACTTAAAGGTGCCCTGCCATACGTCAAAGCATTTTTACTTGCATTTTTTGAGTTAGGTCTATATGTGTTTGTGTTATGTAGTGAATGTGAAAATGAAATGCTACCTCCTCTGTCAGCTCTAGCCACTGAAAAGAAATAAGCAGAGAAATCAGGCCAATTACAAAAGCTGGTCAGTCTGACACCATATTGCCTGAGCTCATTACTATTCATGAGCTCGCCCAGTTGGGCTAGGTAAAAGAGTCTGACAGCCAAGCTCTCATTGGCTAGCTGTTAGCCAATACATATACATGTACTTGCACTGTTCCATATACATTTGCTCACTACGTATCTTTGTCTCTGCTTAGTGTTTGGTTTGTTGTGTTCAGATGTGTCAGACATGTGTCACACTTTTAAATCATATATGACAGGAGCACCACATGTCATTCTTCAGCTTAAAGGGAAACTTCACCGATTAGCATTAAGCTTTGTATCAGTAGAAACCTGGTAGTAATTTTGAATGACCATGCTTCCCTCCCTCATGTCCCCCTGAGAGGGGAGATCTCTGTATTGTGGGTCTGGAAAAAAACCTCAGATGACGCAAAATGACGATTTTTGCGTCATCTGAGGCTTTTTTGCCCGGAGGCAAAAGACTACAGCCTGTATTCATTGCCTGTATTAGGAGCCACTTCCGCATAGCCCAAAGGGGGTTGGACTGTCGGCTTTTTCCGGAGATTGCCGAGGAAAAAAACAAGTGTCAGCCATCTTGAATCCTCGCTTAGCTTCTCAGCAGGAGCAGAAACTGTTCATCCCGACGGAAATTTTAGAACAACAATTATGTGCATTCAAACTACCACACACGTGTACCACCGGGATACATTGGAACACATCGGAGAATATGCAAGACACTTTATTACGGACGCAATACTCGACACACTACTCAAGCTTTGCCTGCACGGAGACCAGCGGTGGTGCTCAATTCCTATGGCCGGTAAAGTGACCTCATCAGTTGGGAGTGTTGAACGAGTGTGCCGGTGGAAAGCTAACGCTAGCCAGCCATCTGTTCACCAATCATGCTTGCAAGTGTCCGCTCATTAAACAAACTGGACTACATCCAACTTCAACGAAACTCCCAACGCGAGTTCAGAGACTGTGCTGTGTTTTTGTTGTTGTGGAAATATTGCTGTGGACAATCCAGCCTGCTGTCACCGGGTAAGACTACTAGTGGAGGTGGGCTGTGTTACCCCTGCCTGTTGCAGAAATGGGGTGATTTGTATCCAACTAACTGCTAACTGCTGGTGGAGTTTGTGACTGTAAAATGCCGACAATTCTAGCTACATCCCACGCAAATGTACGGCTGTGTTTATACTCAATGTTTATACCACAGCCCACCAAGAGCTAATGCTAGTAGCTATGTGTTAGCCTTCTTTTATTACATGGCTTGGTTGAATTCTAATGTAGAATGCGGTCTGTTATTTCTTGATAACAGACCGCTGCTAAGGATAACACACCGTTGCCATGCAAAAGCAATGCGTTGCCATGGACGCAGTTCTGTTCACTCTGGAGGACAGCTATCAGTCAATCCGCTGAAAGAAGTCCGGATAATTTAGCCTATCAGCTGTGGCAAAAAGTGGGGAAACGTGGAGCAACTTCTGTCCTCCAAGCAATGACAGCAGATCTGATGAGCGTCTATCGCTAGTATCTTTCTATACCGTCTCTGATCGCTAGCTACGCAGTAACAGCTGTAGGGACAACAACGCTAATTAGTTAGCTTACATTGCAACTTGTTTAACGTTAACTTACAGGTGTGTCAACATGCATCAGCTCTGCAAAAAGGAAACGAGATGAATGAGGACATAAACGCCCATATAAATATTCCCAAAGAAGCCATTCACCGTGTCTCACTTCACCATCAACAGAAATGTTCCGTTTACTGTAAATTAGAGCAGCCGATAGCCCGCTAGCTCACTACAACGCTTCAGCTAATGTTGTGTCAATTCCTGCAGTGATTAAAACAGCAGCTGGGTCATTTGTCCACCACGGCAGCACCCCATAAAATATACGGCTACAACCACAGCCCATAAGGTGGTGTTGAGTAGCTAATAGACGAAGGATTGCATTACAGAGTTTTTACGTTGCTATGGAGGCAGGATTCCAACCGTAGAGACAGAACAGACTATTTTCTCTAGTGGAAGCAATACAATCGTATTTAAATCAATAAACTCCCATTTAAATCAATATTTTGTCAAGTTATTAGTCAAATTATTGATTTATTTGGTAAGTAGCTATGTAATAAGCGGGATAATGTAGAGCGAGGCCTTCCTTCAGGCTGATTCAAGACTGATCACCCTGTCGGGGTTGTATTCGCTATAACAACCGCCTTGCTCTACATTATCCCTTACATAACAGACCGTTGCTAAGGACATAGGCGCGGGAAGTAGGGGTGCTGGGGTAGCTGCAGCAACCCCCTGTTGGTGGCAGCACCCCTTGTTGGCGGCAGCACCCCTTGTTGGCAAATTGCGATCAAGCCCGTATTACCCAATGGGCATTAATCATTATGGTGATAATTATCCAATCAGAATAAAATACAAGTTGTTTAATGTAATGATTGGGAGAAGGCCGCATGCACTGTGTAGATTGGCTAAAGATAAAGTGGGTGGGCATAGAGCAGGTTGTTTACATCGCACTGATCCAATATCAGCTTTCTAAGAACGCGTTGAGATTGAAAGAGTGGAATTAATTTGTAACTGATCCCCGGTCAGATTGGGTTGCATCAGCGAGTGAAAGTGTGGAAAACGGAGAGAAAGCGGCTGCTATAAAAATGTCCCGCGAATAAATAGCTTTTTAAAAAGAGCTGGGAATGACTAAGAGAAGGATGTTGAGGAGCTAGCCAACGTTAGCTTGGAAGAATCGCTGCCTTCTACCAGCTACACTCAGCCACAGCTAACGGTGGCTAACGTTAACTTTAGCGATGTTGTTGTAGAAAAAGACAGAGATGAAGCCGGCGGTCATCAGCATTACAGAACAAGGTAATGGCCCCTCAGGTACCATCATCTCTGAAGACCCTGCACTACGGGGACCGATTACAGAGACCGTCTGGGAGGAAGTTATACCCAGAGGGATATTAGCCTTTCAGAATCAGCAGCTAAATGTCCAGCATCTCGGAGGGGGGACAAGGCTTGCGGCAGAAAGACCCGCTCTCTCACTAACGAGGCACTGACCCGACGTAAGAGCTATTATGCTATCTGTAAATTGAGTAGCTTAATATAATCTGTTGTGACCGTGTGACCAGATAATGTACATATTTTGTTTAGTTTATTGAAATGCCATGCATATCAGACGTATTGCATCATAATTTTGTGATGCTGCTATATAGGCCTGTATGAGACAGTTGTCAAGTGCAGTAGCCTATATGTTGGCTTTTGCAGTTTGTGAAGTTGCAGCTGACTAAGTGACTGTTATTTTGCAACCTGCACTCAGCTGTGTTGTGTGATGGCATTGTTGTATCTTCAGTCAATCACGTTTCAGAATTACTATTGTGCTTTCTGCTTGGGTGATTTTTTGTGAATACTATATCGCCATAGTCTTGAGCCATACAACGCTTTGGTATGATTTAATTAATTCTAACATTGTCTTGTGATGTGTGAGTCAGATGGCGGTACTTGGTTAATTGAACTGGAAAGGCATACTTGATGCCTGCTCAGCTGGACTAGTCATTCATCTTTTTTTTTTATTATTTTTTATTTGATAGTGACAGTGGATAGACAGGAAAGGGGGAGAGAGAGGGAATGACACGCAGCAAAGGACCGCAGGTCGGAATTAAACCTGGGCCGCTGCAAAGGCATCTTTTGACCAGTAGTGATTGGCATGGGATTTAGTGCCCATTTAGTTCGCACCGTATGTAACGTACTTCATGGAGGGGGGGGGAGGCAGAGGTAGAATCGTTTCTGCGCCCCCCCCGAGAGCACCCCGCACCCCCTGCTGAAAATGACTTCCCGCGCCTCTGGCTAAGGATAACACACCGTTGCCATGCATAGCAGAGCGTCGCCATGGACACAGTTCTGTTCACTCTGGAGCTATCAATCAATCCGCTGAAAGAAGTGCGGATAATGTATCAGCTGTGGCCAAAAAAAAAGCCACTTGAGCCACGGTGAAACGTTTTTTTGTGTATATGGTTGAAATGACAATAAAACACACTTGTTGAGTTGATCGTCTCACTGTCTGTCTGTAAAGGGTAGGCGTGGCTTGGGAGTGGCCTCATACAGTAGCAAAGCAAGTGCATTCTGGGATTTGGTGTCTTTCATCCATATGAGCCAAAAACACATTTTCGGGCTTATCTCGGCCTAGAAGGTACCAATTTCAATTTTCTTTTCACATTTCTACTACATTAGTGACCCAATTTAAAGATATATTAAGCTTTCCAGCGGTGAAATTTCCCTCTAAAAGATGTGTATGTAAGTGATCCTTCTATCTGAGAGACAAAGGCCACAATGTGAGCTATCCAATACTAGCACCTATTTAGGTTGAGACAAAATATGTTTTATTTGGTGTCATTATTTCTCAGCACATCTTCCACAAGTGTACATTGACTCTTGTCAGAACCGTACCAATGTATGTTATTTGCTGCAGTAACGTTCCAGCTTTTACTCAATTCCTGAAAGGGTTATATTTTCTTATGAATGCATGTACTGTAAGTAATAAAGACATGGATTAAATTCTACAGTATTTCCTTATTTCTTAGCTACAGTGCATCATCTTCAGTGCAAGCAAAGGAAGGAAGTGCTACAGAATTGACAGCCATGCAAACAAGAACCACTTCCTCTTGTCCTATAATGAGCACCTGGTTCATAATGCATTGTTTTACTTGTGTGTGTTTGTTTGTACAGTATGTTGTCTGTTTGTGCGTGCATGCAGGTGTGCATGTGTTTTTTTAGCCTCATTAGATATTTTTTTCCTTTAAAATTCTTTATCTCTTTCTGAGCTATTCTTTCTTTATATCTCAAAAACAGTATGCAAAGCCAACAGTATGACTAATGTTTGGGTTCTATGTACATAATCATTTTGTTCTGTGATTGATGATTAGTTAACTTTAGGTTTACTTTTATTTCGTGGTGAAGTTCTTTTGAGTCACACTTGTGATAAATGGGTGTACAAATTATTAATTTAACCCCTTCCTGGGGCTTCCAGAGATTACTCCTCTACAGAAATGCAATAATTAGTGAGTTACCATTTATCTAAATATTCATAAATTGTAATCTCATCACAGCATATTGCCCCAGATGCTGTTGTGCCTGCCAAGTTTTCTTACTTGGCAGCTTCTTTGCTTGCACACAGTTTGAGAACTGTTATCTGACATGGCAAGGACTCCCACGTAATCTCATCCTAACCTGATGCTGACACAACCCCACCTAACCAGTCAAAGCACACATTACAAGATTACAACATTACTTAGACTGCTCACACCAAGACAACCTGCTAACACTAACTTGCGGTTGCTATGGCACCAGCCTATCAGAGGGCCCAGGGCTAAACCAAAGAGTTGTATATAATCCTTCCTATGATCCCAGTCTGTTTCTCTGGGCAACGAGCCTCATGAGATGATTTATGTATCTGTCTCTGCTGGAGTCTGCGGAATCTTGCTGGAGGTAGTGAACGAGAGAGCAGGAAAGATTGAGAAAATAAATTAAGTTTAATCACAAATGTGTGTGCGTTTTTTTATCTTAACCTTCTGCCTAGCGGATGTGAGACAAAAGAGGACTAATATTAAAAGTATGTTCCCCCTCGCTTATATCTCTGTTAAACAACCCATTCAGAAATAAAACAGCAATTTTCTCCCGAAAACAACATTTATGTAACCTTTTAAGTTATTATAGCAACCTTTAAATAATTTGACAGTTGGTGGATTTTGCTTGATTCATCAGTATAACTTTCTAAGCCGTGCTGTCCCTTTTATATTGCTCGCAAAGCTGCATAACTTTTTATCTGAACACTTCAAGGACAACTCACATGGACACACATTGTCATGCACAAGGACAATATCTTAATCCCTTTGTGCTCTGCTTCTTACTAACTTTGCTATCCCTTGCATAGGGATTCTAAATCGCCTCTAATAGTCTTATGTTTGCTCCCAAAGGACACTGGTGTGATATTTGAGTATCTAAAGCACCCTGCCCAGTGCTATGTTAGTACCTAAGCTTTTGAAAAACCATGGGGAAAGCCTGCTGATAAACAATGACCTAGGCCCGGCTTTCAGAGGCTTCTCCCGGCTCAGTTGTGGAAAATAGCTGATACACACACACACACACACACACACACACACAACTTGACTCTGAAGCACAGGAGGGGCTAGTACCAGACCTTTAAGCTCAGCAAGTTCATTGGAGACAATCGAAATTTACTGTTCCATATTGTGAAACTGAGGAGACAGACTGCTTTCACAGGTGTGGATTATACTGACAATGTTGCAGGAGGAGAGAGAGAGAGAGAGAGAGAGAGAGAGCCCGCAGACACGGCGGTGAAGAGTAGAAAGGGAACACACAGCACAGCTTCGCACACATATGTGGATTCATGCCCACAAAGCTCTATCCTATTCCCTGAAGTAACATTTATCTCTCTTTTCAACACCATACATAATATACTACAGTCTATTTAGCTGTATCTTGGAGCCAGTAAGCAGACAAATTAAATTAAATGACTATTTCAGTATTTACTCCCACTCTCCCTCTTGATTCCTTCCCCTTTTCCCCACTGCTCCAAACCTAACTGATAGTAGTTCATTTTTCACATTAAAACACTGCACAAAAAAAATCTAATTCTCATCTGTTTGCAAAGACTGCTTTGGTGAGGTGGTTGCCAGATTTAGGATCACAGTTGCCAGGTGTTTGGCTTACCAGTATTGCTTGCTTAGAAACAAGCAGATCAGTATGGGGGGACGGGAAAAAAATACTGCTCATTACAATGTAGTTTCTCTTGACTTATTGTGTTATAGAGAATCAACAATGTAGTATAATAGCTGTAAAGGAAAGATGAAAAGCAGAGTTGAGCTTAAATATGTGGCACAGTATGTATGCAGGGTAGAATACTTATTCCAAACCAGCCTTCGCTATTTTAACCATAGCAGGATATGGTTACTTCAGGTCCGCAATAACAGGCATGGAATTTGAAACGTACAATACAAAAACACAACATTAGCACAGGATGTTAAAAAAAATTTAAATATTTGATCATTTCCTGCACTAGAAATGGGAACTTGTTGAGGCTGTCGGCAGCTAGAACTGAAGATGTTTGATACATTCAAATGTATCATTTTCACCCTTTTGATACAATCATAATCAAACTCATCAACAGGGGGAAAAGATGTCAAAGAACAAAGTCAGAAGGGTGACATTATGTACACACTGCAGACCTTTTTGCTTGTTATAGCAAGAAAAGCACAGATGGAACTTATAAAATTATAATGGCTTCATGCATTTAGGTTCTTCAGTTCCAGGATCCTGGTACTGTGCATAAAAGGTCACTGGCATGGTCTACTGGGACACTTAAATGGAACAGGGCCATTGTTAGTGTTGTTATACCTATAAAATAAAATAACCAAACTATCATCAGGCGTCATTACCAAACTAGTAGAGTCCCGAACACTGACCCTTCCGTGCACAATGTACCTGTACACTTTAGTTTATTTGCTTGAATAAAAAACAAATTATTATGCTTTACTTTTTTGTTATAAAGTGTATGGGTAATTCTCTAAGAAAAATCAAGGATTATTGTATTTGTGCTGCCACACAGACCCACCCTGAGCTCCTCAATGCTAGTTAGAGAAATGAATGATTGATAAGTTAACACTTCTGCATTCTTTATCAAACATGCAGGGGGAAATCAATGGGTCTTAGTTTCTTTGAATAGAGCTTTTTACTTTCACAGGGATGAACACCTAACACCCAATTACAATGTTTGATTTGACTGATAAAATGTTTTAATCTTTACCAATTATATGCTTTACAAAAAACATTTCATCTTAGTAGACACTACTCAGATAGAGATTGCTTTCTAAACAGTAACACAGTCGGCGTATGAAAAGATATGAGTGAACATGAAATGCTGTATAATATGTGATCAAATTAAATGAGCCCTTAAGCAATAAACAAGCACAACGGCTTCCATTTGTTGTTTTTGTTTTGCTTCATAACGCAATAATAAGACGTCAAAGAACATCACAGTCATTTCAACAAACTCTTCACTGCTTCCGAGTTTTCTCAGTGCTGTCAATTCAAAGAGGCTATGTACGTGTGCACATATCTGTGTAAGCACCCATATGTGTAACGCTCAATTTAAACCTCTTCAAGATGAAATGCTCAGTATTCCATAGAGCCAACTCTGGTCCTTTCAGTATCTTCAATTCAGTTTTTCTTTTTGAAACGTCCAACTGAAAGATAAATGTAAAGCTTAGGAAGACTGAGAGAGAGATTAAAGTTTCTCACTAATAGTCTGTGAGAAATGCTGTATATTCTATAAATGCTAGGGGTGGTGGAAATAAATCAATACAGCATAGTATCGTGACATTTTCCGTGGCGATACTGTATCGATACACAGACGCCCAAGTATTGATCTATTATTGTGTTGGTCAGTTTGTCTGCTTGACAATCCCATTTTGCAGCAATACAAGTGAAGTGAGATGAACAAACAATGAAATGTATATTTTTAGATAAAACACATGTTAACAAAGTTTCCTTTTGGGGACATCATTTGAAATAGGGAAAAATTTGAAGGTGGAAAAAAGGTAATAAATTGCAATATATCGCAGAATATTGCAATATGTTTAAAATCACAATAATATTGTATCGTGATATATCGTATCATGAGGCCTCTGGTGATTCCCACCCCTAATAAACACATATCCATACTTTTATACTTACACACTCAGCCCATGATTTTATCAGCAGTGTTAAATATTTGCTATTCATCTAAAAAGAGAGGAAATTAACACTTGTGTACAACTTGAAAGGCAACCACAGGCAAACAATATAAACTGATATTTTAATAAAAAATTAGATCTGATTTTACAGAACAGATAATGTGTCCACACATAATCTAAAATTAGCTGCTATTTGTTTTCTTATGACTGCAGTAATCCACATCTATTCAAGTCTAGGTCATTATTATTATTTTGTCCATGTTTCTTGTGACTGAAAATCCTTTAGACACTGTTGAATTATCCTAACAGTGTAACTTGATCACCTCCATCAACACATACTGTACCCTAGCTTTGCTGGGAGGGATTACTGCTGTTGTAAATTAAACCAGTTTTAAGTGATCTTTCTCTAAATCTTTCATGCGTCTGATGTGATACTAACGCCATGCAGCACAGCGGTGCTGTCTTATGTATAGTGCCGGGTGAACAGTCTTGGTAAATGGAGCGAACATATGTGAAGGTGCATCTGCCAAGGCCCTTCATGTGAAATGTTGCTCATGTATTTTGTCAAAGCGACAACAGGAGTTAACATACGTATATCCCAGAATGTAATTAGCGGTTAGCCCCCTCGTTCTCAATGGCAAAACACTGCTGCAACACACAGCAAAAAGATTCAGTTCCAAAAAAAAGCAAATATTAGTTTGGTATATATAAAAAAACAGAGATCAACAGTAGAAAGTGGACATGTTAAAGCAAGGATGTTATATCCTGTGGCAATGTGTTGCTGTGCTGTAGAAAAAGAAGCTTCCCAGAGCGACACAACTAGTGCCATAGCTGCACATAGACAATTCGTCCTTTGAATTGTCCAGGGAAATCTATCACATCATCATTCATTTCAGTTATAGTTTGTGTAAAAACACTTTAATGTCATCCATTCTCAACATCTGCTTCTCACAGATAACAGTATGTATGACAAATAAGCTACCTCTCAAATCTTAGGGCGTTTTCACACATGAAAGTCCAAACCAAGGTCCGGACCAAGGTTCATGTTTTTGTTACATTGTATACATTTGATCCGGTAAGTTGTGGTTTCACACTGCAGTTTTGCAAGCGCACTAAAGATCTATACGTGACAAACCTACATCCTGCCGTCATCACATACGTGAGGTACGTCTCCAGATACTTCTAACTGATTGGTTTGTTGAAGGGCTTCCTCGTCCTCTCATATGCTCTCTCTGTGTCGGAGTTTTTCCAACTGACTGCTGCTCTCCCCCTACTGTCGCGGCCCTTTTTGTTGTGATGTTGAGAAGCAAGACACGGGAACTTTCTTTCTGGAGCATTTATTCAGAGACAAACTGAAACCTACGCTGTACATTTACTACTTAACAAATAAACTGCTGATGTATTCTCTGCTCTGATAGCCGACAGCTGTCTTCTCTGAACGCATTCACCGTCACTCTCTCTCACTAAGCACCTTAAAGGAGCTTCCCCGGTCTTGTAACACAAGGAGAGCCTGCCAGAGCTTCTTGTATTTGGTCCAAAAGTCCGAACCATCCAAAAAATGCTTTCACACTATAAACGAACCGGACCATGGTTCAGTTTGGTCCGGACCGAGACCACCTCTTTTTATCGGACCAAAGTTTGGTCTTTTGATCCGGACCGCGGTCCGGGGGAGGTTTCACACCTGTAATTTTGGTTTGGATCAAACTAAAAAGTCCGAAAGTCCGGACCAAACGAGGTATGTGTGAAAACGCCCTTAAAGAGCATATTTAAATTCTAGTTTAACTGTGTGTGTGTGTGTGTGTGTCTATTTTCAGGTTGGAGAATTGCAGATGTGAGGCTAAACGAAACTAGCAAGCACAAAGCTGCTTACAATCCTTTAGTTTAAACAGAAGCAGAGCCAGAGTCCTTAAATCTGAGGCAGGTTGACTCATCCTACTACCAGATTGTCTGAAAGCACAGTTCACAACCTGTATCTAGCCGCTGCACTACCCGTCTCTCCCAATGTTTCCTGTTTGTTGCTCTCTACAAGGCACTTTGCACACTGCCAGCTAATGAGTCATAAGCTTGAGCACAGCAGCTTTAATGCGTGCAGTCTTATGCACACACTCTAAAATACACCCAGACATTAAGGTGGAAAGAATGAAGATGAATAAGCCCAGACAGGCACATCACACACATGCACATGCACATGCATACACACACACACACACACACACACACACACACACACACACCAGAACATGCAGGTTTCACACAAAAATCCAAGCCCCTCCTGCGCCACCTTAACCCAGATTAATGTTTGTTTGGCTGCACAGCCTAGTCAACCATGCCAGGACTTTCCAACAGGTGGCATAGGCAGCGCCAGGGAGGGGCTTGGGGGTGCTGTAGCTACCCCTAGGATTCCAATAGCATCCCCTTAGCATTACATTTATTTATATTTATATTTCGTTCATGTGTAAATAGTATAATTTATATTTGAAAAATGAATAAATACATTAATCAAACAAACCGATTATTTTTAGACTAAAAACATAAAGCCAACACAGTTGATTGTATTTGGCCAATGGGCACAGCATGCATTGAACTTTTGACCTTACTTTTGCAGTAACATATTTACGCAGAAGAAGAAGAACACAATATTTGGGCCGTTAGGATTAGAGAAGTGAGTGTAACATTAGCAATGGATTGTTTTTTACTCCCTAAACGTCAACCCGTGGAGACTTTATCAAAACCTGTAAATGAGACTGAGAGCTATGGTGAACCTGTCACCAACCAGGATAAAGCCACCGGAGGAAGATGACCTCACCGTGGCTGTGATTGCTGCTGAGGATGCTTTACGTTACACTGCTGTAAATGACATTAGACCAGGGGATCACACAGTGGGGCCAAAGTGGATGAGTCATCTAATAGGGGTCCATGCAAGAACTTTACTCTTATCTCTGTCTCGTAGTACAACATTACTGTGAACATGTGTTTTACAGAACTATGAATAAATGGATCCATAAATCCAAAGTTATACAGCGCACTGGTTTATTTTTAGCTTGAAATAGTATAGTATAGATCGAAACAGGTTCAGCTGTTTGCCCTTAGTGGCTTTTTTAGATATATTAAGTCACTACAGATATGACTACATAATTTTTACCATGTGTGCAAGTATGAATACTGTGTGAGGATGTGTGTGCTTGGCTGTGTGTGGTCTATTTGGCCTGCTGCATTACTCTTCTGAAAATATAAGCTACTGTATGAAAGCTGCAGTAATGATTGTGTAAACCTGGCTTGTTGGCTGGTATTTGAAATATGTTTGATGGGCTAATCAGAGGTTTATGGTGCTGTTTTATCGGCAACTCTAGTTTTAACTTTAGTTAAAAAAAAAAAATAATACATCAATCGATCTCTCTCGTTGGCTCGCTTAGCAAAACGCGGTGGAAGTGGGTGCATATCTGCGCGCGTTTGTAACGTTAGACTGTGTGTGTCAAGGGAAACTCTAAATTTCAGAGCTCCCTCACTGAAACGTTGAGCAACCCCATAGCATCAGCAAAGGAAAATATCTGGCGCCGCTACTGACAGGTGGTACACAGGTGCATCACCTGATGGGTTCCATTTGCAAAACAAGGCAACTTTAACTGCAATTTTAATGCCCTGTCATGATTTGCTGGTGTCTAAAAAAAAAAGACATTCTTGAAGTCAGAACAGCTGACTGGACAATGAAGATTCTAATTTTGAAAGTGTATTTTGGGAATTGTGAAAACACTGGCTGCACTGCTTGAGACAACTAATCTAATATCAGTGGCCACAATTCGATGTAGAGCTCACTGACATAAGGGAACAGGCTACTAAAAGAAAAAAAAAATAATCATACCTACATAGTAATGAAACACATACTGTCAGTCATATATGTAAAACAAAACCATTTACCTTATAAACAGAGATAGCCAAGTCTATATGTCACATCATTAAACCCTTATATAGCAAATAAGCACATTGCAATTTTTCTACACATACTTATCATACACCAACTACCAATTGAATATTGGCAAGTTTTATTTATTCTTCTTGTAGTTGTAGTTGTTTTAGGGCTAGGAGTCATGTCCATTCAATTCAGTCCTGTTATGGTATTTTAAAGCAGCGTGCACCCGGCCAAGGTGCACTGAATGTTTCATAACATATCATTGAGTAAAGTCCTGCAACCTAGTTTCATAATTGCAGAAATTGAATTCCAATAATTAAATAACTGAAGTACTTACTTTGATTAATCATAGAATTGTGAAATTATTATTATTATGCAAATAATATGTTCTTTTAGCCAACTAATATTATGGTCTGCCCTGCTTTAGGCACTGCCTTCTAGAGGATTGTTGCAAAGGAATGGCATATGGAATTGTTGCTTTTGGATCAAGATGATGCACGGAGCATATTGGTGGCATCCTGCTGAAGGATTTCAGCGATGGGGAGTGGACAAGGTTTTTTTGAATGTCCAAAACCTCGAGAAGGAAGAAGAGCAGGCACCGTCTGATTTGAATCAACACTCCAGCCTCTATTCCACTTTCCCCAAGCTCAGTGCAACCAATGATGTGGTAATTCAGAAAATTCGGGAACAGGTATCGGCAGGGGGAAAAGAAGAACAAAGAAATCGTGTGCCAATTCACCAGTGCAAGGGCACTGCACTTGATAGCCAGCATGAAGTGATGAACCATAAAGAACAAGTTAAGGTGGGAGCCCAAAATGGAGCAATCTCTGTCTGTCTGCTTTAGAACAGATGTGCAGAAGAAGCCTGTTTAAGGACTTTATTGTCAATCAGACTGTCAAAAATGAAAAACTGTATTGCATACTTTTTTTATACCCGAGTTACTCCGATTGTCTGCCAGAATGATTGAATGACTGATTGGGTGGATGATAAGTTACTGTGACTCGTTGACTCCATTGAGAGTCTATCTAGGATGTGCAATGTAGGAAGACAAATGAACAAATAGTTCTACTGAGAAGACAAAATGATTGATAGAGTGTATTAAATGTATTACTTTTGACAAACTTGACAGGCTATTTGGGGTGTAAAGTGGTAGATATTAAAAGTTTTATTTTTTTTTTAACAAATGACAGCTTGATATATGTCTAAAAATCTCAAAAACATAATTCAGTGAATCATTCCTTAATATGCTAGGACTTCTAGATCCATTGCACTTTTTGTACCCCACGGGTAGACAGTATTCTTTTTTCTCTCCAGTTCATCTGAAATATTCTTGTATCAATTACTTGTCCAAATTCATTCTTGCACCTACCATAGTATTGTAATATTTGACCATAGTCCCCTGGTACTTGGCCTTAACTTCCCCAAACAACAAAATACCTACTGCTCTTGGCGCCTCAATCCACTCTTCTTTGTGATAATGGCTTTGTCCAGTACATTAATACACAAATGACAGTTTTCCTTGAGACTAACTTAACCCCGGATGTATCTGTATGGGAAACTTTAAAGGCATTTTTACGGGGTCACATAATCTCACACAGTTCACAACCTAATAAGAAAAAACGGGAACGATTAAACTAGCTAACTAATCTCATACTACAATTAGATCCGAGGAACAGATTTTAAAATCAAGACATTCTATGAATATGGTGAGAAAGCATCGAAAATACTCGCCTATCAGCTGCGTCAGTCGAATAGCTAAATGCTTATTACTGAAATTAGACTGGAATTAGGTGACCTAACAACAGATACAGAGACAATAAATAACACTTTTAGAGATTTTTACTGTAACCTTTACAAATCTCTGGAGTCTCTGGAACATCCTGACCTGTTTAACCCGTTCTTTGACAACCTTCCTATTCCGACATTAGATTCTGATGCTGCAAAAACACTAGAAGAGGTTATTGCTCTGGAGGAAATCCAAGTAGCAATTAGATCAATGCGGAGTGGTAAGAGCCCTGGCTCTGACGGATTCTCCGCCGAATTTTATCAGCATTTTATTAATAGCCTTTCTCCTCTGTTAAAATGTATGTACATGGACAGGGTGCGATTTGTTCACAAAATCGAGGGGTGGATGTTTTTTGATCATGCACAACAAAACAAAACAAGAATTAAATCCCCCTTCCACTACACATGGATAGTGCACCTCAGCCAGGCATGCCAAAACACTTACCGTACTTGTGAACTTCAATATTCAGTGGGAAATATCAAAATGAAATAGCACAATGTGGTGTCAACATAAAACAGAGCTTTTAAGCCGGGGAGCGGAGTTCACCTCCTGGCGAAAACAAAAGGTTTTTACCCAGGAAACGCATGTTCATTCCTAGGGAGTGTTTTAATCCAAACCATGATCTTTTTCCTAAACTTAACTAGTTGTTTTGGTGCCTAAACTTAACTGTCTTCGCCGCTGCATGATGCTCACTTTTTCTCTGCAAAATTCAACTAGCATGGCTCCTGAAAGGACTGTGATCTGGTGGTGCCTGTAGCCGGCTCACACATCTACCACGGACATACGACGGACCTCTCTCGGATTTACTTAAAGATCCCTACATTGACAACGTTTTTACCTCTTTATGATCAGATCTCACAAAACTACAAGCTTCCACAGTCACACGTCTTCCAATGCTGACAGGTCCGTGACTTCACTCGTAAGAAAACATCTACATTTCCTCAGTTACCACAGGAATCCATTCTAGATGAGATTTTGGAAATAAAACCTCGGAATAGAAAAGTTATCTCCAGATTTTATAACATGTTTTCAGCCAATTCTTGCCCTTCTCTTAGCATTATTAAATCTCATTGGGAAAATGATCTAGGTGTTGAGTTCTCTGAAGATGAATGAAAGTTGAAGCGAGTCCACACATCCTTGATCTGCTCTGGCCACGGATTCATACAGTTTATAGATTTACATCACCTTCCTCTTTCTAATAAAAAAGCTTCCTAAGAATTACACCGATTTAAATCCCAACTGTAACAGATGTAAATCACAAATAGGCTCTCTTATTCCTTTAGGACCTGTCAAATGCTATCCTCTACTATGCTATACTTCTATTTTTGTGATATTTTCAGAGATATTTGGAATTCAATTGGAACCCTCCTCTCGAACAATATGGAGGAAATATTTATTCATAATTCAAATTGAAAGTCCAAAGAGAAATTGAAAATCCAAAGGGAAAACAAAGCGAGATCAAATTAAAAATATTATTATTTTTAAAATTTTCCATTTGGCTTTGGCTTTTGAATTTAATATTTGGCTTTTGAATTTCAATTTAACATTGGATTTTAATTTTCATTTGGCTTTTGAATTTCAATTTATCATTGGATTTTAATTTTCATTTGGCTTTTGAATTTCAATTTAACATTGGATTTTAATTTTCATTTAATATTTGGCTTTTGAATTTCAATTTAACATTGGATTTTAATTTTCATTTAATATTTGGCTTTTGAATTTCAATTTAACATTCTGGTTCCCAACTTCGCCCCAGGGCGACCCCTGGGGCAAAGTTGGGAACCAGAATCAGCTTTAAATCCAGTCCTAATCTAGTCCTCACTAACACGGACCCAATTATAGTAACTACATGAAAACTTCACGGTTGTTGCATGAAATGTGGTTTGTGTTTAGCTTACATCATCATTTTCTATCATGTGAAACAAGACCCAGTCTAGTGGTGAATCTGCAGACAGATGCTTAACAGTGTGCTCCTCAGCAGTAAGCTCCCCCTGCTGCTCATAAGGTGCCTCTGCACCCCTTTGTTTCAGACCCTCCCACCAGCCTTTGGGCCACGCCTCCTCATTTACATTGACATGTGTCAAGTCCAAATGAAAAGGCAATGTTAAATGGAAATTCAAAAGCCAAATATTAAATGAAAATTAAAATCCAATGTTAAATTGAAATTCAAAAGCCAAATATTAAATGAAAATTAAAATCCAATGTTAAATTGAAATTCAAAAGCCAAATATTAAATTCAAAAGCCAAAGCCAAATGGAAAATTTTAAAAATAATAATAATATTTTTAATTTGATCTCGCTTTGTTTTCCCTTTGGATTTTCAATTTCTCTTTGGACTTTCAATTTGAATTATGAATAAATATTTCCTCCAGAGAACAGATGCCTATCTTGTTAAATTAGAAGCAAGTATCTTCACCATCCCATATTCACTGGATTAGAGATATTTTGCAATTTCTCCACCTCCAAAAAAATTAAGTACACTAGAGACTCAACTGACAAGTTCTTTCTCCTATGGCAACCATTCCTATCTTATGTGGACAGACACAATTGAAATCTCTCCCATAGTACAAGGGCTTAGACCCTCCTGACTGTACAAGCTAGACAAAGCCTGGACTTATCTTTTGTAAGGTTGATTTATTTAACATGTTTATCCGTCTTATTTCCATTGCTTAATTTTCTGCAGTTACCCTCATTTGTCTTGTTTACTTTTATTGGGATTACTTTCATTCTCAGTGCCCTTTGATAATCTACATTCAACTTTTTTTTTATCTGCTGGTTGAAACAGTGCTTTTTACAATCTTTAATTATAAAGTTTAAAAGAACAAAAAAAAACATAATTCAGTTTAAAAAAGATCATCCCCAGAGAAGTTATTATATTTCTTGAAGTCCATCTTTCTCTGTCTCTCCATTGTGCTTAATAATAACTTCATTATACTCTCTAAGCCTCATTATGTTTTTGACAAATTGGCAAAAATAGTTCAAGGAATACTCCGACATTTTGGAAAATCAGCTTGATTTTTTTTTACCAACAGTTGAATGAGATACAATACAATCCATAAAATTGAATCTCTGTGTAAATTTATTTTAAAGCTTTTATGAGGTTTTTACTTATTACAGTATACTACTTTTAGCAATACTGAAATGGATGCTCCCAATGCTCTACCAAACAAGTTCACTCTGGCGCAAGGTGCTGCACCAATTATCTGCCTTCATGTCATGGCAAGTTCCTGGATGTATTGAACAATCGGGTGAATTTTTCAGAGCTTTGTGAGTGTAGATGTCAGCTATATCAGCAGGTGAAGCTCAGTTTCACACTGAGGGTTAGAAAGTGTGGTTTCTTGCAGTGACAAGAGACTGAAAGGACACACACCAATATAAAATGTGTAAATATAATTTTTGCTACACTCCACTATACCTTCCCTGAGAATTTCTGTGCCTGTCTCCCACATCCCCCTGTAAAATGTAGTTTCAAGCTGCTGCATCAACTACCAGACTGAATTCCAAATTGTATACGTTTTAATATGTACTGCAACTGTCCTTACAAAGTACATACTGTTGCATGCAGTATGCATACAATTGGAACATACTACTTCTTCATAACGATGTGAATTTAACTTTGACCCCCTTGCTCAAAGAATTGTGGGTCAGATTTTTTAGTATTAGTATTTTTCTGGCACACTAAATAGTATGGTAGTATGGGTATTGAAACCCAGAGCCAGTGTAAATCCTACCAACGTTCATGGCAGGACATCTGCTGCACAGAAATGATGGGTTCTACTCAGCTCTCCCCTGAGAAACACTGACCCTATGCTTAAAAGTTCCACTTGGACACAGAAAAAAAAAATTCTCCTCTGTTCAACCTCGTATAGAAAGAAGTGTAGAAGGGAGAGAAGTAGCGGCTCGCAATGAGAACGGAAAAGGTGGTAGGAAGAAAGTCATTGCATTTATTTTTACGGCCTAGGCTGTAACCAGACAGAAACAAATTGTCTTCTTATTATTTCCTCCAAAATTGAATATTTATTTTAGGTGGAAGGTCTTTCTTGTGGCAAGTGAAGGTCAGTCTCTGCATTACTCAGTGTAAAAGTTTAAACTGTAATCCTCTTAGGAGGATACACCAAAGCCTTACTGCTACACAAAACTGAAATTTGAATAACATGCAAGTCTGTGCTTCAGGTGTTTGTATATTGTGGTGCATTTCTGGGTAAGGTTTAAGTCCCTGATTGTTAATTAATTCTCCTCTATCTCGCCTATGAATCAAGAGACTGGCATGGAACACCACATTTCCTCATCTGCATATGCCAATTATTCTCACAAAATAATCATATGTGTGTATGCGCAAAGTTGTGTGTGTGTGTATGTCTGCACGTCCTCGCAGGGTTGTGTGTTTCTCCTGCTTCCCTATCTATTATTTAAGGCCTCATACAGTATTTATCTGAGATTTGTCTCTCCAGTACCAACCACAGACTGTCAGTGTGTTCCCCTGGTAATCTGTGGTTGGCACTGGGTCCCCTGGTGCCTCATCGTCATTTCGACAGGTTTTTTCACTGGTCAAATGGGGACAAACATTTGTTTGTTGAGCTGAAGAAAGAAGTTGGTCAAAAATATCAAATCACTCAATTTGTTGTTTTTGACTAGGGGTCACATCCCACAATTTCCCCTCGAGGGATAATAAAGATCTGATCCGAACAAATTAAGGATAAAATACATTTAAAATTAGATAGTAAAAACTTGGCATAAGATCTGAACCACACAAGAAAAGTAATGTTTTGCAGGTTCAGGCTTTAAGACACTAATGGCCAAAACTTGTATCATTGCAAGGGAAGAAAAATGTCAGTGTGGTGACTTGTCAAGTCTTGAAACAAGCATTTGAGATATTAGTGCAATAATATCAGGAAAATGGCAAAAGAAAGAAAGAAAAATAAAATTTCAGGATTCCTTGTCACGCAGTTGGCTCCTCACACGCAACATTGTCTCCAGTCTTTGCCTATTTTATTCCACTAATTCCACAGAATTGCATTAAACTTTCTTCACAACTTTCACTTTCTTCTGTTCAATGTCTTTTTTTATTTTATTTTGCCTTTACTGAATTGTTAAATGCTGAGACAGAGGGAATATTAATAATAAATACAGTACAAGGCTTTGCTTGAAAAACTGAGAAGTAATGAAAAGAAAGGGAGAACACATAATGTGCCAGAATTCACATTCACAAGACTTCTCACAAATTTACTCAAATGTGTGAATGAACACAATGCATGCTTGTTGAACACATATTAAAAGAACAACATGGTTTGAGGTAGTGCCAGTTCACACAGTTAACATGCTAACTTCAAGCTTAATTGCTCAATTAAATTAATGAGTTGGCTCCAGAACCCAGAGAAAAATACTAAAAAACATTACCATCATCCCCTCTGAAATTGTAATTGTAGAATAATGCATGTATCTTGTGTGTGTTTGTGTGTGTGTGTGTGTGTGTGTGTGTGTGTGTGTGTGTGTGTGTGTCCCTCTCTCTCTCTCTCTCTCTTTTTGTAAGCTAGTCACTCTCTGGAAAACTGCAGTAGGTCAGTTGGAACAAGTTTAGTTGAATTGTGCTTTGGGGACACAATCTTGGAAAACTCTCAGGTCCTTTAATTGGGACTTCATAAGTTTTTCTCCCGACAAACAGAGAATACAGGTTGGTACTCATAATGAAGAGTAAAAAATGGAGCAGTTTCTCCATCTTTCCAGTGTCATGTTTGTGATGTATTGTCCTCACTGCTATCACTGTATGTATTAGAGCAGTGAAATACAACTACAATAGATGCCATCATATCTAACTAATTAGTGAGCATTTTTTTGAGAATCACAGAGATAACAATTGGAGCTGTGTCACAAAAATGTATTAAACTGTGTGTTTATGGACTGACGTTTTCAGCTTTTATAGTATATCCCAAGTAAGAATTCATTTTTTCTTTAAAAAGGGTTTGTTAGGTCTGCTATGGACCAGATTACATTTATATGTCTTTGTAATGGAATTCTAACTACTGCTAACATAGTGTAGCCTTGTTTCCAACCCTGATAGATATTTAAGAGGATGTTCAACGAAGCAACTTTTGCCTATAGTTGTGTTTAGAGTTTTTCTGTGCTTCTCTTTGAATAGGCTCATTCGAGATGAGCAATGTCTGCTCAGAATCGATCACCGGCGATCGCCGCCCAATGCATCCCGGTTAAATTTCTGTCCAACTTGATCCCGAATTGCTCTGACGTCATGCACACGTGGGCAACGATACCCTCACAAGATCAAGGCAGCCGCAGGTCAGAGACGCAGGCAGCGCAGTTGCTTTTCACCGATTGCAAGACCCAGGCAGACACAGGGAATGCTGGGAAACGCCTTGCTCTCAGCAATTGGTTCAGAATTGACTCAACATGATGTTTTATATAAACTTTTTATAGTTTATGATTTGGAGGGATTTTAATTGCTATTTGTCTGATTTAAAGGCTTATTCTGTAAAGAGCACATGTTGTGTGGCTGATAGTTACATTTAGAAATCAGATAGACTAAATCCAATCAGATTACAGATCTTCTACTCTGTTGTTTATTAACATCAGCAACAGATCGCATGTAGAGCATTTTGACAGCTACTCAGTCTTAATAAAAACAACTGGAGACTGTGTACAAGCTGATATATGGGTTTGATAACATTTTATTAAATCAGAATCGGACCTAACAGGATGTGAGTGTTTCTGTGACTTCCTGCTCAGCCTGAAGGCTGTTAGAAATGGCTGTAAACTGTCCGACTTGACTGTCCCTTTTTGTCACTGCCCCCGGCTGCTGCCTCCAGCTCTCGTCCATTTTACAGACGAGGCGCAGTTCATCTGGAACAAGCCTAGAATTACACATTAGAACCAAATAGTCATATAAATAAAAAGTATGCAAACAAACTATTTACAAAAATCTCTTCACCAAGTCATTTGCAGAGGGGTGTCCCTCTATAAAGTCTATGCTGAAGAGAGAAGAAACTATTTCAAAACAAATTCACTTGCAACAGTGATTCAGCAAACAAAAAAGGGATTTCTATGGGTATACATTTGTATGCTTAACTTTCTGAAGTGGTTTGATACACAAGAGCCACTTCTGGGAGGCCTTAACAACATTCCTATTCTAACAAATTCTTTATAGGCTTAGCTCTTCTTTTCAACTTTGTTGTCTTTGAAGTTGAGTGTTTGTAGTGCATGCTTTGTAACAGTTGCCACTACATTGTAGCAGCATGTAATCTGGACCTGGGAGATACATACCATATCAAATGATAGTAGTTTAAATAAAGAAAAGAGAGAAAAATATAACAAAGGTAGTTCTACCCTGCTTGTCACATACATAGAAAGTTTTATCCTGCATTTGGTCATGTGTGTGTGTGTGTGTGTGTTCTCATGCATGTCCGATGGCTCTCTCCCACCTAGAGTTTATACAAACAAAGATACATACATAAATATATTGGGCCCATGGTAGTTTTCTTACGGTGTTGGTCATACCATGTTTAAAGCCCCTGTAGCTCGCAGACTGCTCAGTTTGGTAAACACATTGGTCATAGTCCATTATAACACGTTTGCAAAGTAAGAAAATTTTAATTAGAGGCTCTTCCTGTTTTATATACAAATGCAGAAGAAAATTAGGTACACCTAGGTATGTGGTACAAATATTTTCATTTATATTATAACTATAATCCTTTTCACAGTCTTAAGAGTTGTGCTGTCACCATTTTTGTGACATTGCAAATAAGTGCCATTACAGTATATAAATAAGTGGTTAAAACAAAAAAGTAATCTGAGTACTACTACTTACCCCAACAATGCTTTAGAGAACGTTTACATAATACATAATCCTGAAACTTTTGAGGTCATTCAGAGTGCACATCCTCTCAAATATGCTCTGACAACAATGTTATTTCTTCTATCCTCTCTCACATTACACATGGTTCTGCACATCAAGGCTGTTGTTAATGCATTCAACCACTCAAGCGTATTTTCCACATTCAGTTCTGAACAGTGTCTAAAATTGTGGACAGTGTGATCATGCCACAACATGACATGCTCACATTACATAGGATTATTGAGACATGGTATCACTATACCAGGTTGTGGCCATAAATAACTACTCTATAGTCATCATTACGTTAAACATTTCAGTCACTTAACATCTGGCCCTACACCTTATAACAAGTCTATTGCCAGAGATCAAAGTGTACGTAAACGAGACTGTGCAACATTATAATAATAACTTAAAGTGATGATTCGGAGTAATTTCGGAGTAATTTCACCCTAGGGTCCTTTGCACCATGACCTCGAGCCAAACAGCCCCCCAGAAGCTTTATTCACCTGGGTCGAATATTGGGAGAGTTAGCGTTATCAGCAGAATAGCTTAGTGCAGGCGCTAATCGATCCAAGAGTATATCTTGTACATTACCCCACTAATAATGTCCGAAATGATACCAAACTTCTACACTAGTACAAATAGGTTATGTACTTATAAAACGATGGATCGGAAAGTTTGTAAGTACACCTGGGGCCTCATTTATAAAACCTGTTACGCAAGAAAAAGTTGCGTGAAGCAGAGTGAAATTTGTCGTCGCAACATTCCTCGCAATAGTCGGGATTTATAAAGAATTTCTATGCGTAAACATGTTCCCAGTTTTCAGCGACCTTTTGACCACACGTGTGATCGTGCGTAATGCTCCCAAGGTTTTGTAGACTGCGTTTTAGTGAACTCCGATGGTATGCCCGTTTTCCAAACCTAACCCAGTTTTTGTTTTCCTGAACCCAACAATCCTGTTCTTGCTAAACCGACCCAAAGCCGGTTGCGGCGCCCGGCGAGGGGCTGCCAGCAACGGGGAGAGACAGGGGATCCTCCCACACCGTGCAGCGGAGGAAATGCGCTTTTCCTCCGCTGCTCTCCCCTGCCTCTCCCCATGAAATGCGTTGTTTGTTTGATCTGATTTGATTGACAATCTTGTTTCTACTTTTTAATAATTGAATTTGCTTGTTTTCTCACAAAAATCAAAAATGATCATATGATCATAAATGTGATCTCACAGGGGTAAATGGTAAATATGAACCATAAATGATGTAGGCCTATGTATCATTGGTAATTCAGCTAAATCTGTTAAATTACATTATTAAGTTTGTGTAACAAAAATATGACCACCACACAAGGGTTAAGGCTTCCAAACAGGATTTTGTTTCAATGTTCTACCTCTGTTAGGAGCACATTGATCTCACAATCACTGAATCGTGTTTTTTCCCCATTTTTATGTTTCGTGATTGGTGATCAATGGCTCCTTTCAAGGCTGGACTATTCATTGATTGATTAACATGAACCTTATTAGGACAAATATGGGACGACCTTGGGAGGAGCGTGAGGCTCGTGCAGGACCGCATAAGGTAACGCACGTCCGTATTTATAACGAAAAGAGTGCGCCGCAAGGTGTTATAAATCAGAATATTGTTTTTGCGTACGAAAATTCTGACTTTTTTGCGCACAAAATCTTTCAGAATAGAATCTACGCACAGTTTATTTTAAATAACACTTGCCTGCTGGCTTCTGCTCTCTGCTGCTGCTACCGGCAGTAAAATGAGTGCTTAGGGACGTCTACAAATTACGACACCAAAGAAGACATAACAAAAATATTTATTAATTTAACTTATTTTTTAAAAGTGCTGTAGTACAACTAGCAGGAGACAAGTTATAATTGAGGTAAGTTTGGAGACAATACCTTATTTTATCATTAAATTAATAAATATTTTGGTTGTATATCTTTTCGGTGCCGTCCCTAAGCACTCTACTGCCGGCAGCAGCAGCAGCAGCAGAGAGCAGAAGCCAGCAGGCAAGTGTTATTTACAATAAACTCCTGGTGTACTTACAAACTTTCCAATCCATCGTTTTATGAGTACATAAACCTTTTGTACTAGTGTAGAAGTTTGGTATCATTTCAGACATTATTAGTGGGGTAATGTACAAGATACACTCTTGGATCCATTAGCGCCTGCACTAAGCTATTCAGCTGATAACGCTAACTCTCACAATGTTCGACCCAGGTGAATAAAGGTTCTGGGGGGGTTGTTTGGCTCGAGGTCGTGGTGCAAAGGACCCTAGGGTGAAATTACTCCGAACCATCAGTTCAAGGTCCATTAGCAATATTTTCTTGTCAAAATACCCACATTTTTGAAGAGCTTTACAATGACAAAAGACCTCATTTCTTAAACTAACTAATTTGTACATAGGGAATGGTCAAAATATGTATGTAAACATTTGAAATGCAAATTAGACAGCAGAGAGTTATCACAGCCATTTGGCACCAATGTGCTCCATGTATATCAAATGAGATTTTGGCTAGCATGTCAGTGTCAGTATACCTGCTAATAAATTGATAAATGGACCCCAGTAGGGTGTTTAAACTATACATATCAAAGGTCACTTGGGATAAGGCATCTGTCATTTTAAAAAATATGCTAAAAAAATTATGAAAAAGGTTAGCACTCTCCTTCTCTGTCCTAACCTGCCCCTGCCTTGAAGCAGCAGCCCAATGGCCTCATCCAGAATAATCCTAAAGGCAGACATGGCAGCATGTGAGGATAATTGGGAACAGTTGTAATCCTTAAATGAATAGACCTGGCAGATACAGTATGCTATTCAAAGGAAAATACAGTACGAGAACATAGCTGACTGACTGGTCACTGGTTATTTAAAAGAATAACTAGGGACTGATGATTAAAAAGAGACTCAGTGGAAAGGCTGCAGGATAACATTAATGGATAAAGTGGTTACTGTACTTAAGTGCAGTCAGTAGGTTAGAGAAAGAAAAGGAGTTTTAAGTATTTAAAGAGATGAGCCTTTGACAGGTCTTTGAAATGCAACAGTGCAGATACAGGGGACAGGTTGCGTTCCCCTACTGCTGGGGACAAAAAGGAAACTATGATATGTTGGGAAGAAATGCAAATATTTGTAGGTTGGATGGTTGAGTCCGTATAATCTGGTTTATCAATCAGAACAAAATAGTTTTATGATCCAGCTTTATTGTTTTGTCATTAAGCAGTCTGGCTAGTGTCTTAAATATAACTCCTGTACTCTATAGTTATGGTTACTACTTTGGGAATTAAAAACTCTTAAAACATTAAAAAATATTGTAGCTGTCCTTCAGATCTTACTGTCTCCAATCTGGACCCTCACTTGGTGAAGCAAGCTACATTTTCAAGTAGAACATCACAGTTAAGAAAATAAAACACTTCATGAGCAATGACGTCTAACATTACATCATTGAATTGTGACCCATGAGAGGTGAGTATTAACAACAACTCATGCTTGAATTCTATAGTTTCGCTGTAAAAAAGTTGTGTATTATTTTGTGGAGTGAGTTGGTTGCTCCAGGTAAATGCCGCATACTCTTACTTAATCCACAACTGCTAACTGTGATGTGTCCTCAACAGGCACATAGGCAGATGCAAATACAGTGTATGCACACACGCATGTACCAATGCCATGAATACCTGCCCTGGTCATGCCCAAGTGAATATAACAAAAGGCAAGATTTGTATTAAAACTATGCTTGTGCTAAAACAATCCTACACATATACACACACACACACACACAAGGCCAAACACTTACATACTTATGTTTGTACATAAAGCAAGTATGTCTGTACGTATGTGAACATAGAAAAATCTGTTTACAAGTCATGCACCACAAGTGCTACACAGTTGAAGTGATGAGCCAGATGGCATTCCTGTTTTTCCAACTTGGCAGCCTTACTGCTGATTAGTCAGCCAAATCTACCACAGCTTTGACCATACATAATACAATTTTTAAAAACACACACAAACAATGTACACTAAAGTAGACAAATAAAAATAGTAATAGAATGTTAATATGATTATATATATATATATATATATATATATATATATATATATATATATATATATATATATATATATCAATAAGCAATCGCTTAAAAAAAATTAACTATTAATTGCACAATTTGCTGTAATTAATCGCGATTAATCGTTTTTTTAAATTGAGACTGAAGCTTATAATAATGGATATTTAAATGCTAAATCATTTAACTTTGCAAATATGAAGAAAAAACCAAACAAGGAAAGGTTCTGCTAAGTTCAGAATGTTTAATATCTTTCAGAACAACAGCAGCAACAATTTGGCTTAGTCCTGCTGAAGGCTGCTGAAACGGCTAGAAACTGTCTGACTTGAGAGCAGATTTTTGTCACCGTCCCCGGCTGCTGTCGCCTGCTCTCGTCTACTTTACAGGCGAGGCGCAGTTCATCTCCAACGAGCCGAGAGTTCAGTCGGCGGCAGGGCAGTCGGGACTCACCCGGAAATGGCGAGCGGAATGAGTGTGACTAAAGTCTCTCAAAATCTGACGAAAATCTTCTAAACTGACCTTTGTTGAGCTGAAATGAAGACAGATTCAGCAACTGCACGGCCTATTTCTCGCTTAAAATGTTTTCAGAAACATGTTTCAGTGAACTATCTTAGTACAATATGAGATCGTATTCTGAACGGCCGCCATGACAGTCTGGCTCTCAATATCCGGAGAAAACAAACCCATGTGACGCGTTCGTCCAATCAGCTGCCGGTTTTCATTACTTGGGCAACAATACAGAGTAGCGCCGCCTGCTGTTATGGAGACATATTACGTTTCTCAGCCGCCACATGAAGTAAACAAACACAGCTGCGTTAATTTCGTTAATTTTTTTTAACGAGTTAAATATTAAAAAATTAACGCAAAAATTAACGCGTTAATTTTGACAGCCCTATATATATATATATATATATATATATATATATATATATCTCAAAACATTACTTCTGTATCAAACTAGCACTTGGGGAAAGACAGAATGGTTTCCTCTTCTTGAATTACAGTCAGATGATCTCTTTTGCTGTGTGACATGTCGGATAACGTTTTGTTTTTCGCTTCAGGGACAGGAGAGGGAACAATACCCTAACAGATGTGCACAGGCAAACACACATGCAGGCATGGACAGGCGTGGAAAACAATTCAGCACACATTTATATTCTGACCTTACATCCCCTTACACCCTACTGTGCCCTCCTCACAGTTTTGAAATAGCCTTGCAGTAGCAAGTAGATGTTGCTGCACATACTGTAAAATGACAGTGACATGTCCAAAAGCAAGAGCAGACTTTTTCATGCTGATAAAGCAGTTTTACTTTCTCTGGTCTTAACAAACATACACACGCATGCATGCATGCAGGAAAAGGAGACATGGTCTAATTGGGTGAATGGGTCATCAATAGGACATGATTCTCTCTGAGGGATTCCAATAATATATTTACTATAGGGCACACACACAGGCCAAGTTTAAAGTTTGAATACTAATGGGGATGCTATATTTCCCTACAGCATATTCTTTACAGCATGACATGACGGTAATTAACTGCCATTTATACCATGGTCTGGGTGAATACTGCCATGTAAGCAATAATGCACAAAAAGGTGTCCTGATGAATATAAATCTTGGACAAGATGGAGATCAAGCTCTGTTTGCCCAAGGTGGAGGCCAAGTCCATTATTTTCTATATTTGGAAGATGTCAAAGTGCATTATCAGGCGTATGGCTACTTCAATAAAAAATAAAATAAAAAAAAAACAGAATAAAGAAGTTTATATTCAATTCAACCCAGTGGATGGCTGGTTTCAAGAATGAGAATGTTTCATGACAAAGCACTGTTACTATGGTTACCTGCAGTTATACTTTGTGTTGTCATTTATAACAATGGTTAAAGTTTTAACAAGAACTATGTTTGAGGTGTCCCAATAGGCAACTTTAAGATGCATCTGTTAGTCAATCACCAACTCTTAACTCCCCCAGTGGCAAATGTCTAATATGAAAATCAAGTGCTCAGCTGCAATCTAGATCAAAGTTTTGGGCTCCATCTCTTTAGTCCTTGTCAACTCTAAAATTCATAATTGCTCCAGGCTCCAAACACACTTTCACTCGTGACATACATAGAATAAGGACTGCAGCCCATTATTGGGTTTCTGAACGTTTATTAATATTGCTCTAAATGATGTAGATAATAACTGCTGTAAAAGTGCTGAAAAATATCCAACCAAAGAGTTCCTTGCTGTACATCCATCAAATTACGTGTGTGTGTGTGTGTTTGTGTGTGTGTGTGTGTGTGTGTGTGTGTGTGTGTGTGTGTGTGTGTGTGGGACAATTTCACCAAAGAGTTCCTGCTGTCCCTTCATCTGTCAAACTAAGCAGCATTAGAGGAAGCTGTGTGTCCCATCAATTATTCCCCTCAGCACATCTATTATGTATGACTGCTACTTAAAATAAGACACTGAAGGACTGACATGGCACTGAGCTAAGTGAAGGTTTTGAGAGTTTGCTAGTGTATGAGTTTGTTTCTGTGAGTGGAGATGTTATACGTCCGTGTGTATGCCTGTGTGTGCCTGGACATCCGGTCTATCTGTTGCTTACCGTGTGTAAGTGACAGACTGGTAAGTAAAGTTTGAAAGGGGGACTTACTGAAAGAGAGACTTCCCTGATTGGGTCTGATTGGGTGAAAGTATTCTGACATTCAGAAGAGAGTGGCATTTTCTGCTCTGGTACTTTGCTAATTCTGCAGTAGTTTTGTCATTGTGTAGATAAGCATAAACCTCCAATGGCAGAAAACACCAGTTTACACAGCATTGAATATACTTCCCAGACATGGGCAGTTGGGGTTTCCAGCCAATATTTTAGAACTGTGTGTTAACGAACAGGTGAGAAAACTCCTATATCTGCACACACTCTCCTTTCTTTTTACTCTCCCTCCCTTCCTTCCTGTGTCTGGTCCTGTCTTGTCTCAAAGCACGCCAGTGGCCATGTCTCTCCTTGTGTGGCCAGCTGTGTCACAAGTGATCCGTCACCACAGGTGGAGGTTTATTATTGGCCGGACCCCATGGGCCCACCGATCCTGACAAATCAGCTGTAAATGCCAGCCATCAGCTGAATGTTCTGATTGGTTCTGACATGCACAGCAGGCCTTATGCCAGCTTCATGCCCCCTAGACCCCAAAAACCAGGTGTAGGCAGGTATGTGTGCGTGTGTGTCTGTGTCTTGCTCAACTACATTATTCAGCACCTGCTGTGGGGGGTTTATGTCTCTTTTTCTTTTCCCTTGTTCCCCTGGCTCAACAGTACACAGTATAGCGGTCAGCTAAAAGTGTGTGTGTTCATGCTTGTGTGTGTTCATGTGGCCATGTGTATGTGTCACACCACAAAGTAGCCTTTGCACCTACATGATTATTCAGCGCTTTTCTGCTAAAAACTCAAACCCAAAAACAACTTTCTTATGTGACCTGGGTTTCCTCCAGAAAACTTTTCAGCTTACCGAAAGCTTTAGGAGTTATTTCTTGCACATCCCCTGGCCAAAGCTTGTCAAATGAATGTGCCGACACCATGCACACATTGTCAAACTTGCCTGGCTCTCTATCTGCAAATATACTATAAAATATAAGATTGTGCATGGTCTGTTATTTTTCTTAAAATTCATGACCTTTATAGAGCTCCTTTATTCCAGAGCTGATGACCCACAATATCCCTACATAAATGGTTTACGGAAAAAGGTAGGCATGGGACGCAAGTCGGGCAGTGCTAAATATCAGTGTTGTAATATAACGTAACGAAGTACAAATACTTTGCTACTGTATTTAAAGGACAATTCCGGCGCAAAACAAACCTAGGGGTTATTAACTAATGTGTACCTACTCTGTCGCTCTCTGGGACATGTTTTCATGCTAATCAAATGAGTTTGGAGCTTTGACGAGGTTACCGCGGACCGCTGGTTAGCTTACAACGCTAGTATTTGGGGCATGGAGACACTCAAATTAAAGTTATTTAATACCACTAAAAAGGCTTGAAATATCACCACACCATAACATTAGCATAATGAGGGTCCCTAAATGTGAACCGAAGCATTGACAACATTGTAAGCGTACAGATAGTTTATTAAAAAGATAGATTATAAAGACAGTCACGTTCATGTTTACTTGCGGGAGCCATCTTGGAAACCAATCATGACTAGTCGAAAAACGAGCGCTGTGCAAATGAGTCTGAGATTCCCATACTGTCTATGGAGATTCCACGTTGCACGGCGTTCGACTAGTCATGACTGGTTTCCAATCGAATCGTTTTAGGCAGTATCGGAGCAGATACCGATACTGGTATCGGTATCGGAACATCTCTAGTAAATATCAGATACTTTAAGACTGTTACTCAAGTACTATTCTGAAAGGAGACTTTAACTTCTACCAAAGTCATTTTCTGGTAAGATACTTGTAGGTTTACTCAAGTATTGCTTTCAAGTACTTTATACAAGACTGCTGGAAATAAACTGGTGTGTTACTGCCAGTTCAAATTGGGGCCAAACAGGATGGACAGTTTCTCCAGTGGTATGATTCCATTACTTTGTTTTATTAAAAGCAAGGTGTAAGATTTCAAATAGAAGAGTGTAATTGAGATGTTTTATTTGTAATGAGTGCCATACATTTATAAACAAAAGGCAGTCTATACAAGGAAAATTGTAAACGTGAGTTATTTAATCTAAAATGCCTGGTTCAAAAAAATGGAAAGAGAGAGAGACTGAAAGAGTCATCTAGGATATGAATCACACACAACCATTTATTTTGCTCAGGTTGAGTTTGATGTAGTTTGTCCAATGGCTACTGGATTGTATAGTCTTGCTGTGGATGTAGACATTAGTCAGGTTTTCTGGTCAAAGAAGACCAGAGGAGAAAATATTGAATTATGTATGTCCACAATTAGACCCTTGTTCTGCTTCAAGCCTTTTTTACAGAGTGGCCCATGTTACACTTTAGAAAGAGATGCTACCGTTGACGTGGGTCATGTACACAGGTCACTGGACATGAAAAATACTTCCTGTTTAGAACATGAGCTGAGGGAGTGTGGTTGAAAACGGGTTGGATATACCTCAACTTACTTTTGTCTTTTTGAATAAGCACTCATCTGTATTCATTTGAGAATAGAAATTGACAGATAAAAAAGTAGAAAATAAATCTGCTCATCCAGTGTTCTGTCTTTCTCTGTGTTTCTTCTCTCTCTCATGTATTTACACAATGTCCATACATATTCACTGCATTATGCACAAAGTGCTCAGATGTCAGTATCATGTATGAATAAAAGAGGATCAAAGGCATCCCAAATTCATTTTAAAAGGCTTCCATCTACAGCCTTATCATAATATGAAGTTAAAAGCAGCTGTGTTTAGTGCTTTCCCTTCATGAAAGCCTCATAAAAAAGGCTTTAAAGCTGAATTTCGAGTGCTTATGATTTATCCATTTCTGCTGGCTAAAAATAAGCCTTGCTGATGCCAAAAAAGCATCCACATAATCCAACCCTAAACATTACAAGTTATAGACCATTCACCCAGTTCCCATTCAATCAGAATTGAATCATATTCACCTGAAATATTTAATTGTTAAACATGACATTACAGTATGTCACAAGAAGGCTTGAACAATGTGGAGAGTGAGATCAAAGATCAAATGTTTGTTTTGAAAAAAATCAGATTTTTGTAGAGACAGAGAGCGAGAGAGAGAGAGAGCGAGAGAGAGAGAGGGAGGGAGAGACAGAGAGAGAGAGAAGAGCCATTGGAGGAAAGAGCCCCAAAATGGCAAAATTGGTTGTTCATCATTTTCTTCCAAAAACATCAATATGGGCATTACAAGGTTGTAACGGTTTGAGTTTATGCAACCCAACGTGGATGGTTGATAGGGGTTAAGATGCAAACTGTGATTTCTGGAGTCAAAGCCAATTTGTTTTACAAATACCCATCCACCCAGACACACGGCACTATAATAACATCAGGCAACTTCCGTTTTTTGTTTCTAGTCATTATTAGCATGAACACAAGATGTCGCCTTTGCAGAAAACGAAAAAATAGTTTTAACTTTGTTTGAACAAATGACCAATGTTGTTGTTGTTCTTGTGGGGGCACTCTCCAGGGCATCTTCAACAAGCTGATTGAATTTAAACCAGTAGGTTGAAGATTCCCTGGAGAGCCAGGACAGTACAGCCTTGGTTTTGTTCTACCAAGTACTCATGAATTGCACAAGCACACTCACACATGCCTCTCATACCATGTTTGCATGTGTGGGACTGTGTGTGTGAGTCAGACTTCAGCCCACTCTAGTAGCAGGGGGTCCTAGTCATGTGCAGTGTTAAACAGTTAGACTTCTAACAGGGATTAGACGCTTCCAGCAATGATTTCACCACTTTTGATTTTCACCACCTCTTTTCAAAACAAAAGTGGAACACAAAACTAAGAATTGAGACCACCCACCAACGTGTGTTAGACGAAATAACAGCTTCTAAATGAACAAAATTCACAAGTTGTCAAATAAGGGAAGCAGCTTGCCTAATGCTTTTTAGGTGTTAATGCATGGTAGAGGGGGGTGTTAAAAGAGGAGGTAGAAAGGAAGACGTATGGGAAATGTGGGGAAGAAACTAACACATCCTCATACCTAAACGATAGGTTGTGTAAATAATCACGTAGCCGTTCAATTTAAGGTAACGGGTACAGTTTTAAACATGTTCTTAAACAGAGAGTTAAGTTTAGGCAACAAAAAAACATCAAAATCAGGCATCAAGGCTTAAAATTAGTCACCTAAAACTACTAAAATGAGGATGTAATGTGACGTCAAATCAGTGGAGTGGTATAAATCACACAGAAGCAGAGCTACTTAACAGAATAAGAAGAAGATGGACATGAAAAAAACATGGTAACAACATTCTTTAATTAATTGATAATACAATTTGTTTTAATTAATTATCAACAGAAAATAAACCCATTATATTTTTACTTTATGGTCAAACAATGCAAATTTAAGACTGTGGTGGGGATTTTACCAGCTTAGCTACCATAGTGGTGTTCAGGCATGTGCACACATAGACATCCAAAGGGGCTTGAGCACCTGCCCTTTTTCTTCCTGGAGAGAAAGTGCCCTTTTTTTTTTTATTAAATAGCACTTGCCTGATGGCTTTGGTCTCTACGAGCAGCCGGCGGTGAGACGGCAGTAAGACAAGTGCTTAGGGACCGTCTACAGACTACAACACCAAAAAAAAGATACAACAAAAATATTTATTAATTAATGATTAAATAAGGTAGTGTCTGCAAACTTACCTCAAATATAACTTGTCTCCTGCTAGTTGTACTACAGCTTAGTTAGTTAAATTAATAAATATTTTTGTTGTATCGCTTATTTTTTTGCCGCTTGGCAACAAACAGGTATTAAATCACCAACTGGAATGGAGGGTGCATTATCTTGGCAATTTAGGAGTAATGATTCGCCAAACCTGCTTCTGATTTTATTTTGTAGTAACGAGTAACTAAGATGCTTAGGGGAAATGTAGTGGAGTAAAAGTATACATTTTATTTAGAAACTGTAGAGGAGTTAAAGTAAAAGTTTCCGGAAATATAAGTAAAGTACAGATACATGAAAATTCTATGCAAGAACAGTAGCAAAGTATTTGTACTTTGTTACATTACAACACTGCATTTTTGTTGTAGAACTGTAACTTTGTCCAGTTTATTTTTCCCGAGGCGAATAAAACCGGCAGCTACGTGCGGGGTCTGACCAGCATGACGTATTTGTTGCTATCACCTAGCAACCGTCTCTAAGTGAGGAAAGTGGTGAAATTTTTGGAGGACTCCTAGCCAAATCAGTCTAATACATTGACGTCATTAACACAAAATTTAGGAGTGCAATACTAATAATTTAGTTTGAAGTTCCTGTGCCGTGATGTTCACAGTCTACGGTTCAGACTCAGACACACGGAGCTCTGAAGCAGACCTGTGCATCGTTTTAGTGTCCACTCTCTCTGTAAAAATAGAGATGAGCAGCGCGGCTTCCGTGGTCAGTGCAGCTTCAGGTTTATAAAGGACGCACTCTGCTGTGGACATGCTGCGGCAGATGTGACGCGTTTGTGCTCCGTGTATTTCTGCCGTAGTTTCAGTTTTCCACCTCCGATGTAGAGCAGCGTACAGCCACTTCCCTAGCTAAACTTTGTGTCATTCAGAGACCAGAGTCTCAAACGGGGCTCTGAGTCTGTCAGAAGGTCTGAGATCTACCGTATCAGCATGGCAATCATTTAATGCACAGCAGACTATGGTGCAGGTAGATTATTTTCTGAAATATAGTGACTGTATTCTTGAAATTATCCTATTATCACTTTATTTTTCTCAAAATATCCCGACACAAAGTTTTGAACATGAGCAAAAATCTTGCTCAAACACATCTGAAATATTACTGTCCAGGGGTTTATTAATTAATTGAGTAATTCATCAAAATTAATTAATGTATCAATGAGGTGAATACTTGTCATATACACATTTAAGGAGCAATACAGAATGTCTAAGAGCCTTACTGCAATATATTCCATTATGTTTTAATTTTTTTAACTGTCTATGTTTCCCCTTACATAAACATTTTTCCAGCATAAATTGATTCAGAAAAAGGTAAAAATATGTAGGTCCCATGAAAATTCACATGAATGCAGGAAATTAAGTGTTTAACACTCAGAAGTACCGTGGCCGACAGGGGCAAACGCCCTGCAACTTCAGAAAACACATGCAAATAGACAAAACACAAGCAAATTAAGAAAACAACTACATTAATTTGACAACACATGTGCAGCATTCAGCAAACGCACTGCATATACACACAACACAACCAAATATACAAACGCGCTGCAATTAAAAAACGATGCAAAAAGAAAAGCACACAAACCCCAAAAACAAATGCAAAAGAAAAACACTGCATCCAGATTCCACAACGGAAGTTCTCCAGACCTCTAGAGGGAGCAGCTAAGGGGAACAGCTGGATTTTCGACCCCTTTTCTGCCTTTTTATTAGAGTCGGGTATGGCTGCATAGTAAAAAGAGAACTCCTGTCTCATGCCCTTATTAATAACATAATATAATATATTAGTAACATACAGTCTGCTCCCGTCTCAGCCGGGAGGCTGGTGCCGTGCTCGAGCTTCGACCTTTCAAAATAAAAGCTCGCGTTTGGTCAGCTCGTCTTCCTTTGGTGTTTTGGATGTTTTTGAACTAAACAGTACGGCAATCATGCTGATGAATACAATACATTTTTCAGCAGATGTCTTACTTACAACACAGTGGAGCAAGCAAAGCAGTTTTGTGTTTATTTGCAGGCGGGATTTATTCAGTTTGATAAATCCCACGGTAAATTGGCTGGTTTTTTAAACAGGGAGGGATTATAAATAGTCTGTTTTTTGTATTTCAAGAGCGAATTGCTTCACAATATGAATAGAGATTGGTCACTTATTTTGTTGTATAATCACAATATATATATATATATATATATATATATATATATATATATATTTTTTTTTTTGCATTTGTTTTCGGGGTTTGTGTGCTTTTCTTTTTGCATCGTTTTTTATTCGCATCGCGTTTATGTATTTGGTTGTGTTGTGTGTATTTGCATCGTGTTTGCTGAATGCTGCGCATGTGCTGTCAAATTAATGAAGTTGTTTTTCTTTTTGCATTGCTTCTTTTTTCGGGGTTTACTTTTCTTTTTGCATCGTTTTTTAATTGCAGCGCGTTTGTATATTTGGTTGTGTTGTGTGTATATGTAGCGCGTTTGCTGAATGCTGCACATGTGTTGTCAAATTAATGAAGTTGTTTTCTTAATTTGCTTGTATTTTGTCTATTTGCATGTGTTTTCTGAAGTTGCAGGGCGTTTGCCCCCGTCGGCCACCGTACAGAAGTCATCAACGCATCATAAGTCGCCCCACAGATCTGGAAACAAAACCTTGGCCTTTGGGTTGCCAGGCCAGTTATGATTAGGCCAAATGTTGGTGCCATCTAACTAACATCTACAAACTGGGCAACATATACCGGCTATTAACAAGCTGGGCAAGCCAATTGCTGTTTTACATTGAATTAAGTTTATTTAAATGGGTCCGGGCTAAGCCCCGAACCTCCTCAAGTCCTAGAAACGCCCCTGCTGTCCCCCTTAAATGCTTGGTTTAGATTAATTTAGAAGAAATCTACAGATGCAGCCTAAAACAAATACCATCTAAATGTGTATTTTGGAAGTTTTATTTCGATTAGAGTAAAAGAAGACATGGAAGCAAAATAGACCAAACTCTCTAAATTGACCACAACATGAAAAACGTGTCCTGCATTAAACAGTAACTTCATCATTTGGATCGTGTTTTTTCATTATTGGTGCAGTGTTTTTTCCTGTAAAATTAACAAAATTGCAGCAACAGCCTTTTTCAGTTTAGTGTGGAAGATTTTTGTTGAGATTTTTCAAAAAGATTATTTGAAGTTTTATTTATTCCGATAAGACCAAAAGATTTAAAATGATTTATTGCCATTTGCTAAATAAACAAAATGTCCCTCTCCCTGGTGCAGTCGCTTCTTCTAAATACATACTTGAAACTAGTAGCATAGAAAACATGCACATTGTGGCAGAGTTTCCATTTGGTGTTTGTGATTAACCTGGTAAATACTAGAAAGTATCTGTGTGAACTGATTATTTTGTTGAGTATTTATTAAATCTATTAAACAATTGCGTAAGGGAAATAAGATAAATTGGTAAGGTAGTCAGAGTTGTATTAATATATTTCATGTTCATTAAATTTCAAATATATAATTACACTAACTATTTATTTTTTCATTGAGCCCCTGCTGCCCAAAATGTCTGTGCACGACCCTGGTGGTGTTATTTACTGTATAAAGGAAAGCAGTAACATACAGGGAATCCTTTAAGCCCGAGACACACCAAGCCGATAATTGGCCGTTGGACACTCTGGTGAGGTCAGTGACTCGAGTCTGTTTGGTGTGTGCCGTGCCTTCGTCCGTCTGAGGGGCTGTCGGTCTTCATTTTGGCCGACCTGACATGTTCAGTCAGAGGCAGGGCAGTCGGGACTCACCCGGAAATGGAGAGCGGGAATGAGCCTGACTAGAGTCTCTCAAAATCTGATGAAAATCTTTTAAACTGACCTTTGTTGAGCTGAAATGAAGACAGATTCAGCAACTGCATGGCCTATTTCTTGCTTAAAATGTTTTCAGAAACATGTTTCAGTGAACTATTTTAGTACAATATGAGATCGTATTCTGAACGAGCTGCCATGACAGTCTGGCTTTGAATTTCTGGAGAAAACAAACCCATGTGACGCGTTCATCCATTCAGCTGCCGGTTTTCATTTCTTGGGCAACAATACAGAGTAGCGCCGCCTGCTGCTATGGAGACGTATTACGTTTCTCAAGTCGGTGTCGCCTCAGTGTGTTCCGAAGCAGTTTTTTGGACCTCGGGACCCAACTGATCATTCCGACTGGTTTTTTATTAGTCCCCAGTGATCTGACCCAAGTTTTCAGCCAATTTGTTCCTCAATTCTCACTTCGCACACACACTTACCCATGACCCCAAGAACAAAGAAAAAAGGTGTGAGCAACAGAGCCTAGAGATTAAAGATAAGACAACAGATAAAGACAATGAGAGGGGCAAAAAGAAGAGGAAAAGAGGAAATAAAAAGGTAGAGGGAGTTAAAGGTCCAATATGTTGCCTAATACTAGAGTACTAGAGAGAGCCGTTTCCCCCCGCCCTTCCTCCCCAGCATTGAAGATTATGGGGATTGCCAGGTTGCAAACGCTAAACCCAACATCCTACAACGTCAATGTTAGCTAGATGCTAGTCTCGCATTGCCAGACATTACTCCACAGCACAGTGGAGTTGCTAGATGCTGCTATGTTAACGGTTATAAAAGCCCATGCTTTCGCGGTGCTCTGTACCTGGCTGACAGTGACATTTTATCGGCTAACCGTAACAACATCGACTGCTAAAAAGACTGCAACCTTGCAGAGCTTTTTGCCCGACTGACAGCCACCCTTTCTCGGCTTAACGTCACTGCAATAGCTGCTAAAAAGACCGCTACTAAACAGAAGTGGGGGAAAAAATTGTGCGGGGGGGGACTAAGACTAATACTTTCCAGACCCTGTTATACAGCTTGTCTATACACTGTACACACATACACTGTACACACATTATGGTTGCATGCCAGTTTGTTACAAAGTGGGAATCATGTTATCACAGTGAAAAAATGTAATGTTACTGTCACACTGCTTTAAACTCCCATATTTAATGCAAAGGCAATGTTTCGACCCTGCTGGGTCTTCTTCAGGCTTTGATGAAGGGATATATATATAGGCCTAACAATCAACTGACCCATCGTGTGACATCATTTTTTTGGGAGTAACTAACTCAAGTACTCTATATAATTTAATGCGAGCAACATGAATGTTGAAATGACTGAAAATGGCCATCTCCGTGATAGAAATTAATGAAGCTCAACGCTTACCTGTTTAGGAGGAAATTAGCCAAGTCGGCGTCCTTTTGGGCTCTAAGCTATGTCCATCTTTTAAATGCATTTCCAATATTTCAGAACTTTTTCATTATCACGTCTCTGGTCATGCAACTGTTTAGTAAGTCGGGTAGACTAAATCTATCCCTGTTAATCCAGTTTGTTTGGTTGCTGCTATTATCGCTGCAGCCTGTTATTTTTACGTGTTTGCATTTCATGTCTGGCGACCCCAGTGTCAAAATGGGCAGTTGACAACAACACACAGGCCAAAATAAAAACAGACATTCCGTCCCAGAATAGATTTCAAATGAGAAAATACTGGCCCAGCATAGAAGACAAAGACATCTTAATATCTGATGACGTACTGTGGTAATGTTTTGATTAAATACAGTAAAGGTATTACATATTAAACCTTTAAGCAAAAATAAATAGAGTGATACAGAGAGAGGAAGAGAGCGAGACCATGGAGGAATCAAAACTGCTGGCTCGGCATAGCCAGTGATGTCAGAGAGGGTCACTAGAGGGATGAGACCCACAGCTGTGTGTGTGTGTGTGTGTGTGTGTGTGTGTGTGTGTCATGAATGGAGAGTCCACTGACAAAAACATAGCATTCATGAGCCATGACGTCAAAAGGGCTAAATATGGTGTGGCGGGGTTGGGCTCAATGGTAGAGGAGGCGCACATGTACTGAGAGGTTTGTGACTCGACACAGAGGTCCAGGGTTTGAATCCAACCTGTGACAAGGCAAACATGGATATCATGTGCTATAAAATTATGCAGATTTATACATACATACAATATTTTCTTCTTGTAAGCGCAAGCTTAAGAGTGATATACCGTAGATGAGTGTGTAAGTAAAACATTTGCCTCAGGTTCTAATTGGGGGAAACATCAATAGCTTTAATATGCTTTTAGTGGAGCATTCTCTTGTTAAACTCATAATGTTTTTAGGTTATTAATTTACAGCAGCCTAATCTGCTTTGTGCAGTCAGTCTAACATTGCCAGAAAATAGCTTTGTCAGTATATTGTTGCTAGTAGATTTAGGCTTTAAGTTCTTCATCTTAGAATAAATCAGAATTTTAAAATCCCTGACCCTCAATTTGTAGGCCTAACAGAGATTTCAAGAAGCCTCCACTCAGCTGCACCCCTTATCATTGAGGAGTAATAATAATCAATATATTGCACCTCATGAAATCTAAACTTTTATCCATATTTATGTGTGTGAACATGTTGTATATCTGTAAAAAAAACTATTCACTTTACATCATAATAAGCTTGCATATATTGTTTAGACAGTGCATTATTCAAGTTTAGAGATGTGCACATTTTGTCTCTAATTTTGTTGACTGTTCCTAAGCTAAAAGCCAGAACCTGTCAGGGAAGATTAACTGAAGTCCTAATGAGATTGTTTGTGAGTTAATTGACTAAAGGTCGCTGTCTGCACTCGTCTCATCAAGCAAAGACACTGTTTAAGTCACAGGTTATCTAAGAAAGTCTTTCTTGTTTATAATGTGGCAATGCCAAAAACAAATGCAATTTTTACTGAAATAACCAAACAGAAAATGTCAGAGGTCAGCACACCTTGAACTGATCATGACCATAATATACAATAACGCATATATAGGCTGTGCACCTGCTGTTCCTTTAAAAACGTAGTTTCTGAATTTTGAATAGCATATGATTATACAGTGCAGTGCTTCATTTGGTTTGATCATCAAAGATAATTATGGCAGCTGATTATCTTAGGTAATCAGAGCATATCTCAAATCAGGAAAAAAGGAAGTGTGTTTGTGTCTGTGTGTGCGTTTGTGTCTCCAAGTGTGTTGTCTTTTGGAAACTCTGCAAATCCCTTTCATGTGCACATCCTAAAATCCCTAACAGCAGGAAGTAAAACACACAGCAGAGGGGATAGTTCTTAGTAACATATGCAAGCGCACACACACACACACGCACACACACAGCATTGGTGCTGGCCTTCAGCCACTTTCTTCTAAGCTAATCAGAGGAAAAGAGAAAGTGCCAGAATATGGGATGTAGCACAGCAGGTGGATGACCTATTGGGATAGAAACGTGTGTGTGTGTGTGTGTGTGTGTGTGTGTGTGTGTGTGTGTGTGTTACGATCTGACAGGCCATTAAGTAAAGACAAGGGTATTACTTTTTTGGCTAACACTTTACTTGAAGGTATCTACGTAAGAGTGACATGATACTGTCATGAACACATGAACCCTAACCCTAACTTAACAACACTTAATGACAGAAGTGTTATGTCATAAATGTTTATGACTTGTTGATAATGTTTACAACACGTTCATGACAGTGTCATGTCACTCTTATGCAGATACCTTCAAGTGTAATCCTTTTTTGTCCTTATTACAGACTAAGAAAAAAAAAAAATCAAAGCACAGGATTTTAGCTTCAGCCAAAACCAAAAGCTTATTATAGGGATATTTGGTTCCAGTACACTGCTTACATGCTTTTTTAACCCTAAAACTAATTTAATGATCATGGACTACATCAAAGAATAACTGCACCCAGACAAATAATCTGGCTTGCGCTGCCAACCAGTAGTCATATGCTTTTTCCACACCCCATGTAGCAGTATGCTGCTGGGTGTGGGCACAATTTCAACAGACAACACCTGACCACACCAAGCTGTAACCATACATGTTGTCAGAGGTTCAACAGACTTGCAACTATGCCATGTTGTGGTTATGCCAAGCTTCCCAGAGTAAATCACCACATCATCCTCATTACAGTATTCACATTGTTTAAGTGCATGTGAGTAATGTTTGAATAGCGTTTAATTTTGCTCACTGCCTCAATGCAACAGCCCTCTGACTGGAGGCAAGAATTAGGATGGCATTCACACTTCAGGATACTAAGATCCTGTCATTTGATGCTCTGCATAATGAGTGTAGTTTGTGTAGACAAAAAAATGGCCTGTGTAAAACTACAACAGAGGACAGGATAAAGAGTCTTTGTTTATCACTATTTGTTAGGCAATACAGGAGTTTTTTCTAATAAGCTCTAAAGACACGCAACATAGTCTCAACTGGTACGTGAGTTGGTCTATCCACAAGCCTCCACAGTAAAAGTTAGTGGTTCTATATCATGTTCCTGAAAAGCTGATAAATACTTCACAAATGAATATCACCTCTATCTGCTCAAATGGAAAAGATTACCTTTCACTGGGGGGAAATTCTCACTCAAATCCATCCCTTGACTCTCTTTAAAAATACAAAATAAAAAGATCAGACTTTCTATACAGCATAGCTAAAATTAGAACCAAACCAATATGCTGAGTGATACCAGACATGGTATCAGCATATTTACAGTTTTTGCCCATTGCTTACACACATAATGCAAAACTCATCTGGCAATTGTAGGAACTTACCTACAGACCTGAAAACACTTGCACAGAAAACAGAACACCAATCGGTCTGAGCCTTAGCACTACAAATAGGCCTCAGGTAAACCATTTTGAGAACTTTGCAAGCATAGAGGCAATGAGAGTCAGAGTAAGAGGAGGACAAAGAGAGAGAGAGGAGTCAGACATGGAAGAGACATTTCCTGTGATGTTGACAAGGTCTTGTGGCCAGATCCGAACAGAAGGCGGGATCCAGGCCCCCATCCCCCTGCCCCCCATCACACACACACACACACACACACACACACACACACGTCTGTTTTTTTTTTCTCCCAATAGCAATTCATCCAGTAATTGTTTGTTTTTTTACTTTTGTTTTGTTGCTAAATTTGATGATTTGTGATGTTTGTTTTTTGTAAAACATTTGTTTGATTACTGCAGAAATTCTACTTTTGAGTTTTACAGAAGACTGAGTCTGAGAAAATGACAATAAAAATAAAAACACAAAGACTGCAGTGTTTTATATGAAGCCCATCAGTGTGTTGCTGGTGATATGAAAGAGTAATTCAAATGGTGCAAGTGTGTATGGTTTTGTTGCAAGAATTTCATTTTTAGAAAGGAGTGTTACGTTTTGATGGCAGTGTTTCATTTTGTCATAGATGTGAGTTGTTAATCTCCAAGTGCTGTCTGATTGGCTTGTGTGTAGAGTTTTGACATAATGAGCCAAATTCTGCAAAAAGCGTGTAAGCAATAGGCAAAAACTGTAAAATGGTTGCCACATGGCACAAAATGTCTTCCCTCCAAGGGAATGAAGAAATGAAGAGGCTTGAATCACAGCAAAAGCAGTAATGGCTGAGTGATTCCCTAAAATAGAGACTATGAAATGTTTGCTGAGCCCCATCTAGAGTGCTTTGTGTTCTTGTCCGTTTGTGCAGTCAATGAAAAATCCCACTGTTAACTGTTAAAGGTAACTTTGCTTTTATGTGCAGAGGGCAAGGAAATATCAAGGTCATATTAGAAATCTGACAAGGTGCTGACAATGTGTTGACACTGTACTAACTGGTGTAGGAGACATTTGGACACTTGGCTCTTACCTTGTTGGAGAGAAAACAGGAAGCGATGGGACAAAAAAGATTCGGGAAGGAGAGAGAGAGAGAAGGGAAGGGACAAAAAAAAGCAGAATGTTAAGATTAGTCTTATCCAGTATTACGCTCACAAAATCAACAAATCAATCAATTTATATCTTAAAGGTCCCATGGCATGAACATTTCACTTTATGAGATTTTTTAACATTAATATGCATTCCCCCCGCCTGCCTATGGTCCTCCAGTGGCTAGAAATGGTGATAGGTGTAAACCAAGCCCTGGATATCCTGCTCTTCCTTTGAGAAAATGAAAGCTCAGATGGGGAGCAAGGTTACCTCCCCTTTCTCTGCTTTGCCCACCCATGAGAGAGAGACATCATGGCTTTCAAACGAGCAAAGTGGCAGTTGGTCAAGGACACACCCCCACCCTCCACCTTGCCCCCCCCCCCTCTCTCTTTTGAAACGGTTGTGAAAATTATATGTGATTCATCAGGCTGTGTGAAATACATGGTGTTAGTAAAAAATACTTTATTTTTATGGTACCTTTCACAACCAGGGTTACAGGGTGCAATAATTGAAATACAGCAACAATTTCAGGGAATGGTCAGAAATAGAGAATGCAATAGACACATTTTAACCAGAAACACGTATAACTTCTGTAATTACTGTAAACTGTAACTACAATCCCATAGAGAGTAAAGTCCATAATTTGAATGCAAATAGAGCCAGATGGCATTTTGAGCGCAAATAGTCTCAACATGTTGTTATTCTACTCATTATTGACCAGTCAGTTCTTGCTACAGTGTCAAGATTTTCTCTGAAGTATTGTGTGGACCGAGTACAGACTTAATGTGTAATTAACATAAATAAATCAGTCAGATGTTGTCATGGCTACTGTCCAATAAATTTAGGATGAAAAGTGATACATTTTTAGGTTAAAATAAGTGTTTCAAGGTTGTAAAAATTATTTATCATGCATGCTTCTTTGCAACGGTTCACTGTTTCACACTCACGGTGCTGCACACACAGTCAGTACAATTATCCTACTGTTTCTAACTAAACAGATGGTGCACCTGGGGACTGGCACTGAAGTGTTTTGCTTAAGGGCACATCGACAGTAGCAGATGCAATACAAGCAAGCATGACTCATTACTTTTCCAAGACAAGATATTTTTAATAGAAGGGTTGCTGGTTGCCTTTCATTCACAGGTCTGCTTCTTTAGTCCATTTGAGCCTCATCACTTACCAAATTTAAAAAGCTTCCTAGACACAAAGGTGAGCGCTTCCAGAAAAGAGTGCAAGATAACTACATAACCTTGCACTCCTCTGATTCGCTGAACCATTCTTCTGTCCCTACTGTAAGATCCCTAAAATATTGCTTTACCTTTACTTAGTTTATGTCATATCACCTGTTTAAAAGGGAAAGAAATGGGCTGGGAATATGTTTCCCTTTCCTTGTAGTTACTTTCTCTTTGCCTCTCTCTAGTGCACCTTCAGGGAAAAGAAGATGCAGAGGGTAATTATTTGCCTCTTCTTCTTCTACTGTCCCAGTATACAAAGAACAGGGGATTGGGGGCAAATATGCAATGTTACCCCTAACAAGAAAAGTACAAGAGACTTCTATAATTCAATCGTTCAGCGAGTTACTGCGGCACATAGCCATGGTTAACATATGTTTATCCATGAGGACACATTCTTTGAAAAAGATATTCAATCAATCAGGCATGCTCCTTAACGTGAGTGTGTGTGTGTGTGTGTGTGTGTGTGTGTGTGTGTGTGTGTGTGTATGGGTGTGTGTCCAGGAGTGCTTGCGTATTCACTAAATCACTGCATCCCTTTCAAGTAGTCAATCGGATTAACATTACTTGAACCCCTTGTCTCGTCATCGACTGTGGCTTTCACAGCCAGCATGTTGAGGATGAAAGGCATGGATCAATGGTTTTCATGTGATTCACATGCAACTCATGGCGCATGACGTGTGTAAATATTATAGGTATGTTGAGGTAAAGATGTAAAACTAAAGCAGCTAAAGTGTGTGTGTGTGTGTGTTTAGTGTGTTATTAATGTAGGACTGCAGTAGTAATCAGCCATTGGGGGAAAAGTAACACTGCCTAACATAACAAGGTGTTCTGTAAAGGCTTCATCATCACTACTGAAAAAGTATTTAATATGGTATCTATACACTTAGTTCTCACTTTCCCACAACAAAGATAACAATGTTCCGTTTGGACTGACACTGTCACTGAGTGCATGTGCATAATACGTTCATGTATGTTTATGAACAGAGCACGGTCATATAGGTTTAAAGATGCTGGTTGCCTTGTAATAAGGTCAGAATGACATCAATGAAAAAGCATCTTTCCTCTATGTTTTTAGTCCCTCCTTACACTATTTTGTTATCTATTTTTTCACGCTCGTTAAAGTCATCAGTACATTTATTTTTAAAATGTATTTTGCAATAAATTGAAGAAATATTCCAGTCCACTGGCTTCCTCATTTGCAAACTCACAACGCTTTTTTTCTCATAATTGTCAATCTCTAAAAGAAGTGCCCATGAAATTAATTTGTGGGCTATTGTGATAAATATACATACGGTAGGTAAAGATAGGTAAAGATTGCTATGGAAACTGAATGACAACGATGCAAAAGCTGGGAAGTTGAGCACATACACAAACACCTGAACAGTGAAAACTTGTTAATTTTTAAAATGCTTGCATTTAAATGTATCATGTTAAGCATTCGGCCCACTGTATGTGTAATTTTGACCACTGTGAGTGAGTGAGTGAGTGAGTCACAAATAAAAACCTGGACACAACTGTGTTCTGACATGGCATGTGACTGTGTTTATCTGATGTTGTGGATAGGGTACAATTTACATTGATAATGGCTTAACGTAGATAATTAGAACTTCACATATATGAAAGAAACTGGAAATGCCTACTAGCTAGAGTTTGCATGCATACAGTATGTGTGGGTTATCCTTGTGATGACCTCTCTGGGTGTTCTCTTGGGTGGCGCATGAATTGATACACAGCTTGATGTCCACACTTTTGTGCCGTGTATTTCTTTTTCTTCCAGTTTACGTGGAAATGCAGCCTTAAATTTGCATCTCTTATATGACTGACAGGCACATCTCATGTTGCAACAGAAATCAATTTATCTCTAGTAAATACACAAGGAAAGGCAATATAAGCCAACAAAAAGGCATCAAGAGGGGGAGCAAAACAGGATATAAGACAGTAAAATTACTGAAAACTCAAATCTAGCGTTTTGATCCCATCCCACCTTCTGCCCCCTTTAGAGGGCTACATGTACGTGTGTGTGTGATAATTAAAAATTGATAACCATTAGTGAATAGATAGTTTTGTGTGTGTGTGTGTGTGTGTGTGTGTGTGTGTGTGTGATGTTCAAACACACTTTTACAGAGCTATCCTTTTTTTTTAAACAGCCTGTGGGTTTCAAATGTTTTAATTATAAATTGCTCTGGCTTCTGGTTAAACATAATCTCTTGATGAGTTTACTGTCTGTTGCCACTCAAAGTAATATGCCGGTGACACCAGACCGAGGGAGAAAAAGAAAAAAGTAAGAAAGACAAGAAGATGAAGGACAAGAAAAAGAGAGACAGTGGATAAGTTACCAAACCACTTCCCAGTCCGCTAACAACAAAGGGTGACAATGAGTGAAAAAGAGAAAAAATAAAAGGGATATTAGCCCTGAGCAGAGTGATAAGAGAGGGATGTAAGCGGCTTCCTCTTATCAGTCCAGACAGAAACAAACCCAGTCCATTCCAGCTCACAGCCAAAAGACAGAAAAAAGCCCAAAGACACACAATAGACAGACGCGCACACACACACACACACACACACACACACACACACACACACACACACACACACACACACACACCTTTATTCTCATAGTCATACAAACCATCCACAATATCAGTAGTTAAATAAAGGAGCATTTGTTTGAGCTGCGTAAGCAAAAAAAAAATGTTTCCTCATAAAGAGCAGGAAAGTCCCTTAAAAGAACCATGGAAACATCTAAAATAGGTTTGCCTTCTGTACTATTTTGAAGAGATTGAAAGACTGTTTGATGTCAGTTCCATTGTGATAGGACTAGCATGCATTGTGCAGAGTGTGGCTGCACTAAAAAATTAGATTCAGCGACCAGTGGAATCTGCACTATGCATTGAGCGCTAGTCAGAGCCTAGACCTTTCATCACACATACTGTGCAGTACGTTTGCACACAGAGGGAGAATAGATAGAATAGAAAGAGCATATTATCATTTTAAAAGTTAGATCAGAAGGATTCAGTATTGATAATTTTTGTCTGGTGGTGCTTCAGATGTAAAGATGCACAGTATCGATACACCGAGATTAAATGACCAGGGATGCATCCATTTATCCAATACATGCACTCTTTCTGTCCCTCACATACTGAGTTTAATACTTGAGGAGCTGCAATGAATATAAAAAGGGAAATACCCCCAATGTTAATCGCTTTCGCATCAAAGTCAGTGTTTTTACTTGTGTATATTTTATAAATTACCCCTATTTAAATCATCTTGCCTCATCAGACCTTTAAAATGGATCATTATGTCCAAACTTTATATTGAAGTGCAGGGCCTCACATGATGCAATTTAATAGCATACATAAGAAAATGAGTATGTTTTTCCACAACCCAAGAACTGAAATCAATAAATTGGCCCACAACGTTATAGGAGGAATAAAGCATTAGTGCACATACTGTCCATCAATAATTTTAAAATAGGATAATCCTCTGGTATATGAACAGTTACAATCATAGAAATGTAAAACAGTATGTGACATTCAATTTCCTCAAGCCAATTGTTTAACTTATTCTGTTTTATATTGCAGGGACCTTGGGTGCCTTTCAGCAACAAACCAGTGCCAACAACTGTTTAAACTACACAGTTTGGTAACTGGTTTTCATTTTTTACACAACCCACCTCTGCAATTGCACTAAGCCTTCAAGCCCGGTAAGGGAGAAATAGAATGGCTCACTAGTGGACAATCTGTCAGGGTGAGAAAGGGCTTGGTTTGATTATCATCACAGGAGCCACTTGTAGAGTGTCAGAGTGAGAGTCCTAATTGCAGTTGACTAAAAGTTTTCAAGCCATAAATACACACTTTAAAATTAATGGATTAAAATCACAATCTGGTAGCCAGCTGAAAACCGCATTACCATGGACAACACATGTTATTGCTGTATAGCACAGAACATTTTTATTTCCTTGCACACGTCTCAACTTTCTTGTCAATAAATTCACAATAATGTGTATTAAAGAGAGAATCTTTGATTAAACTGTGGACAAACATTCAGACATCCAAGATTATAACTCTGACTCTGAAATGACCTGTCAAGTTTTAAATCCATACTGTAGACCTAAAAAGGAGGAAGCAACTAAATACTAGTCATTATTTCTTGCAGTTTAGCTTAACATTAATGTTTTCAATTTTAGTAATAAAACAGGCCTATTTTTAAACACAGTGAAACAGTAATGTTCATTTTTCATCTAACTATTCTATTATACTACTCTTCATTTATTAATGTAAATCAACCTTTTGAAAATAGGAGTTTGTGTTATTAGACAAACATTGAACAAAAATAAGGGGTTATTAATTTCTTTTCCTGTGCCAGTAGCCATTTTTATCCCATATCACACAAATCATGAATAGACAAAGTAAAAGGCTTTAGAGTAAGGAATGGCACATACAGCAATTGATTGGTAGCCAATAATGGAGCACTAAACAACTGTTTAAATTGTTTGAAAGGAGGTGAATTTGAAAGAAAGCAATAGAAACATGCATATGTCTGCATCCTAAAATGAAGATGTACTTGTGTCTAGCATTTTGTATATGCATGTATGCAAATGTGCCCGTGTTTGCATATGGATGTGCATCAGTGTGCATATTTTGAGGTGGTGCACTTGGAAGCTAAGGGAAGCTCTGATTCTGTGTGTTAATCTCTTTTGAGTGGGGGTTAATGGCACAGAAGACTGAATGACAGACCCTTCCAACATTCAATGGTTGTTTGGCGGCTGAAGTGTTTCTCCTGCCCAAATAAGCTTTTCACCAGCCAAGTCATGCAATGACAACTTGCTTTATCATCGTATCTATTGTCAGTGAGGAGCCAACTGCATCATATAGGAAAAGGGGCTGGCATTGAGATTAAAAGCAGCTACAACAATTGGGATTTGAACAAGCCAAATCCATGGCTAAGCAGCGTTGCTTCTGCTAAATGTTTGTAAGGCTGTCGCAGAGATAAGCACAGGTGTTGTGTATGAATTTTATGGCGATCACCTAAGACAAGAACCTACATAGCAGACACACTGTACAAAACACAAGATGTTGTTCCCACTTTAAACAGTGTTGCTGCTGCTGGAATGTGAAAATGAGAAGCTCCTATCCCAATTTAACCAGACAGTTGTTATAACCCTAATATCATCTTGTGAAACGACATTTGTTCAAAAATCATGTTAAACTAAGAAAAGGGTTTAACTGATTAAGAGCATTCCATTAATGTTGATTGAAGCAGAAAGAGAGGACATGGGAAATCCTGTGCCTCAGTAGCTTTTTTTCTTTTTCTATCCTTAAAAGGTGCTGCAACAACAAGGCAACAGGGGAAATATGAAGGGAGCTAGTGGGCACACCAGTGTCAGCCGTCCTGCTTTTATTATCCAGCTGTGCTAGACATCCCAATCACTATCTGCAAGACAATGCTAAGTCAAATGAACCCTGGCCTTGTGCCCATTACTCTCAACCCCTACCGTCAGGCTGGTGTTAAGTGCTCATTAAGCCAAAAGAAAAATGCTATGAGAGAAAAAAAAATGCTCCCGTGTGATCACTCCTGTTCACAATTTCAAAAAAAACAGTGAGTAAATAGTAGTAGGTCACTACTGTAGCAACACAATTAGGGGCTCAGTGTGTGTGTGTGCTTAGTGCATTCATGTTTTAAGCTTTAACAGACTGCCAAGTTGTAGGGGATGAGCTGTAAGGTCAAGCTGGATTGCTTCTCAATAGGAACACATTTTAAGCTTTTGATACATGCTGTGTACCTGAGCAGTGTTTGCTTTAATCAGTGTTTAATCACTGTTTCTGTTTCCTTTTAAAATGCATTGTCATCTTTTACACTAGAGCCAGATGTGCTGGAGCAGTTGTATTCTAAAACCCAAGTATTCACCAAGTAGAGTTTTGACTCCAGATGTCCAGATTGATTACACATGCTGCGATATTTGTTAAATGGGGACCCAACTTAAACAGAACAGGTAATTAATCACTTCTCCTGTACCTCTTTTTAATGACTTTAACACCATGAATGCTGGTTAAATCCTGTTCAAGCTTGGCCTTGGGTGAGGACAGAGTTTCGTTCTTTAGTCTATTTACGATCTGACAGTATTTAAATAATCTACTCGACTAATCTTTAGTCTATTTATAAGTATGATATCTTATGACTTACATAAACATCAGTAAGTATCAAAACATTGGTGTGAACAGGAAACCTGTAATGGACATGATCAGCCACGACTTTGAAAAGTTATAAATGTTTTACAGTGTGTTTTAATCTAGGCCTACTTATGAACTAGTGTGCGAGAGCTTATCGGTTTACTCAGTGCCTGAACTTAGCTCAGTATCTATCAACAAACAACATTAAAGAAAGCCAGAGAAAACAAACATTCACACACATAAATATGTGCATTCAAAGAGATGCACAGTCATTTGTGTATTTGTGCACACTCCATGGTGAGCTGACAGAACTGGGACAACCAATTGTAAAGTTAAAAGACCCCATAAGGCACAGTGTCTTCCACACCGTGTTTAGTGCTGGCGGCTGAGCCAGGGCACGCTCTAAGTAATGATGGCAGCATGTGGCTCACAAGGGGGTGCTTTCAGCTGCTGGAACATCTGCAGTGCAGTGGTTTGTCCTCCCATACAAACATTTAGAAGTATACATAGAGGAAATAGACACAGATCAGTGTCATCTTAACCTCTTTCTAAAGTGTACACAAAGATCCTTATGTGCACACAATAAATACACACAGACACACATATATCTATCTGTTTAAACATTCACTCACATACAGTACATCCATATTGGCACATGATAAACCACACTGTACTTTTTTCATAACCATATGTACACATAAAAAGGGGGTAGAGTTTCAGAGGGAAAATTATTTGCTGTTCTAATGTCTTATGTGGTTTTGTGTGTTACTATGTATGTGTGTGTGTGTGTGTGTGTCTGTGTTAGAGTAAAAGAGAGATCTCTGTCAGTATATACTATAACTGTGTTTTCCATTATTAGCTGCACTTTAGAAGAGATCACAAAAATTCAAGTACTCCTTTAAAAGGATAGGTGGGCCTGAAGCACATTAAGTAACTCTGAGACTGTAAGAGTGAAAATGGAAATTAAGGAAATGTACGTGCAAGATTAAGAACTTTGTTTCCTGAAATGGAAATATTAATTTGTTCAACGCAAATAAAACACATGCATTGATAGAAATATACGGTAATATCTAAATCTCATTTCCCGTATACTTAATGAGTCACAAAACCAGACTTACTGCAGACGCACAACTGTTCTTTTATGTATAAGAAACAACAAAGTTTGCATCTCAAATTCTATTTTTATGAATCAGTGGTGTATATCACAGATACACAAGTCATTGCATCAGAAAATTAATTTATTTGGTCAGTCATGTGTGTAGCAACTTTGTCAGCATTTACATTCAGAACACATATGTCTACATTTTTGACACAGGGTGAGACTATCGTTGCAATACATTATTAGTAGGTGTAGTAGCAGCTGGTATCAGTTGCTCACAAAGTTGCACTGCACTGCTTGACCACTCTTCCCCCCCCCTCCCCTGTACTACTCCTCTGCAGGCAATCAAGTTCACAGCATGTCACCAAAATAGCAAATGGACAAATGTTACAAAAATACACTTTTGCAGGTACAACGCCCTGACATTTGCTGTGTGCTATTACGAGGATCACTATGCAAGTAGCATTCACTTTGTAGTTAGACGCTGAGACTGTAATTTTCTGTCATGGTTTGATGTGTTTCTGCATGATACTCAGTACTGGTGGATGGGATAAATGGCAGAAAGGGAACAGACTGTGAAGTGGACACTGATGTTAACTCTTACTCTACTGACGGAAACACTCTCATAAACACAACTGAAACGCTCATAAACACTACTGAAACACTCACACTGCTTCTGCTCTTACTGCAGTAAGACAGTTTCCCTGAATACAGATACCGGTCAATAGTATTTTACTACACTGAGAGAGTTTAGGCATCATACTTACTTTGGAAAACCATTAGACTGTCAAGAGACTGAACATGCATGTATACTAGAGGAAACTAATTAAGCTGCCAGTTTAGTGGAAGCTCTCTGGTGTTCAGGACCCTATGAATGCAGGTTTGTGTGTGCATCTATTTGCAAGGCTGTTGGTGGGCATGGAGGTGGACCATATTATTTAAACACAGTGATGTGTCAATGTTCCACAATTGACATCAGATTCTGTCTATGTAATTATCTGTGTCTATATTAGTATATTACTGAGTTCTTACATCGGTTTATGTTCATCAACAACCTCATGAACTAGGGCCTTCTCTGCCAATGAAGAAGAACATCAATATTCCAATGGTGTGCTTTGCATCCTCTCTCTCTCTCTCTCTCTCTCTCTCTGTGCATTTCCCTCTCTCTCTCTTACACCTCTCCTGAGCAGTGAAAATCATTTCAGACAACAGAGTCAGAACTATTTGCATATAGCCTATCAAAGATGTCTTACCATTGCATGGCTCATTCATATTCATGAGGTCATGGCCAGACGGGTGCACTCATTGGCCCCGTCAAGGCTCAAAACCCGCCTCTGTGATCAGAGCTAACAACTATTGGATGGGTCTTCATTAGCAACCACATCCCCGTTGACCCAGTTGGCTACGGTTACAGATTATTTTTCTGATTGCACGTGCGTATGATTCAGGGCCAAAAAACTTAAAGTAGATGGAAACGAGGTGCTCTTGATCTAAACTGCAAAGTACTTCAGCAATATTATCAGTGAGATAATCTCGTACAATATACATGAGGTGTTCCTTGTTTCTGAAGCTCATTATTTTCACAGAGCCTATATATTTGAACACGCAGTGTCTGCTTTTTGATAAAATAAGTTGAGTGGCTAGATAAACTGTTTTTGTGATTCTGCCAAAGTCATTAGGACAGTTGTTTCAGCCAAAATCATTAGAACAGTTGTTTCTTTGACTATCTTCAACAACCAAAAACACAGAGATCACAGAGATGACTGAATGCAGTTACTGATTCTAAATTCCCAATCACAATCAGACAGGCTATATAAAAATCTGAACTGTTCCTTTGATTGGTTTTTGGTTTCAAAATCTGTAACATCGTGACCATTAAAATGCTTTTAATTAAATTCTCTACTCTCATATTGTTCATGTTTGGGAACCTTATGTACTTCTAAGAATAAGGTTGTTTTTTTTTTACATCAATGTGGAGTAAAATGTATACACAGATTAACCTTAGCTTTGCATTTGAGGCATTTTTTTCTGCATCCTAGAAGTTGGTAGATATGGATGAGTATCACTCTGTCAGTGTTTTCTATATGAACAAAAAGACAGAAGAAATTTTCTTAGCCAATCCAATGGAAATCATAAAAAACAACTAACGCCAGACCCACCATTTAGCACACACCAGAGGGGGCAACCTCAACTGCTTTTCAGAGATACAGCCACTTAAGCTTGATAACTCGCTCTCGGTACAATATCACTTCAACCTTTACTGAAATGCCTGTCGAAGGTCATCTGACTGAAACACATTATGAAAGGATGGTAAGTGTTGACAGTGCACAGGAGTTTACTTCTTTGTTAGCTACGGGAAACAATGGAGCTCAGATTGTAAGCTATAATTTGTATTATCTCTTGCTGATCCAGTAATGTTTGTGTGTATGTCGCTGTATTATACAGTATAAGCGCTTCAGTATTGTGTGATCTAGAACATTTGCCTGCAGGGACATCAACTCAATTCAGTGTCAGTACAGAGAGAGACAAACAAAACCAGTGAACAATGGCAAACGTGCTATCATTTTTTCCACCAACTTGTGCTACACTAAATGTACATATGTTACACCAGCAAAGAATGTGATGCATTTTGTCAGGAAGATAAAAAGCTTGAAAAATAACCCTTTCATTCAGATCCTTTCACACAGGGGCATATATCAAGTGGAAGTTAAATATGCACATAGCTCACTGCAGCACATACTTTGGCAGGACATAATAGGATTCGTGCCATAGAGGAGGGAATAGGCCTGTTTAATCCTGCAGTAATATTGTGCTATAGATGTACAATGTAACAAAAATGTCAAATGTCCTTAGCAGATGAAGCCATACGTGTACTTTTTCATACTTGCTATACTATTCTCATTTCTATCCTAAGAGGAAACTCTGTTCCTTCCAACCAAGTAATTACCACACAATTTCACATTTTATTACTGACTGCAGTAAAAGGAGTATAACATGATTTTTCTAGGCACTTCTCCTGGCAATGGGGGCCAGAGAAGCAATTGTGCAGAAGCCATATATTTTAGTACAAGATGAGACTTCCTTCGTAGCTATGTTTATTGAAATTGTAGAGTCCACCCTAATTACACTAAATAACAACTTCTAAGAACTATGCAAGAAAGAGGCAAAAGAAAAGACCAAGATCAACTAATGAAATACTCTCTTCAGAATATACTGTTGATTGATTACTATTAACTTTTAAATCTATCCAAGGATTGGCGCCGCCTTACCTGACCGAGCTCCTTCATGCTCATACTCAGCCAATCTGCTCCTCCTGGCTCATAACCAGAGGTGATCAAGCCTTTGCTGTAGCCGCCCCTAAGTTGTGGAACAGTTTACCATTTCATATTAAAACCGCCCCTACTCTCGAACACTTCAAATCACTGTTAAAACATCTTTTTTTCTCTGGCCTTTCCTTCCAGTTAAGGAAAGATATTATTACCCTTGTTCATTTATTATTTTTCTTTGTGATGTACTCTGTATTCAATTGTTTTATTGTTGTTTTTTACCTTGTATAGCACTTTGGTTGTGTGCGCATAGGCATAGATTTCAGGTGGGATGCAGGAGATATGTCCCCCCCAATATTTAGAAGAGGTAGATTTGTCCCCCTCAAAACATATGAAAGACAACACACTCCCCAAAAGAGGTAAACATAACTGTTCAGTGGCTCAAAGCATGAACGGAATACAGGAACTGTGTCTACTTTGCAACACCGGGGGGTTGAAGAATAGAACAGGAGCGAGACAAATAGACATGTAGATATGTAGATTTAAACTTTGGAGCTTCTAGCTTTAACATGGTCTCAGTCTCTACAAGATTTGTTGTTGAAATGTAGGCCTACATGATTCCTAAAAAAACATCCCAAAACACGGAAATCCCTTGTTAATAATGTGTCCCCCCAATGTTGAAACTAAACCTACGTCCTTATGTGTGAGTGTGTGTGTGTGTTCATAACATACCATTTGGTGTGTGAGAGTTGGCAAAGATACTCATGCATCACTATCAACATCTAAGATTCAGAAAAAAACCCTCAACTTCAACTGTTCAACTGCATACAACTAACCCCATACATTACTGATTTCCAGGGGAAACATGGCTGCTGAAAGTCATGATTATTAACCAGCAAACATGCAGACTGCACATTTTATACTGTATTGTATCTGATACTCTTAATCTCACAGTGTAAGCATTAAGGCCTTTTTGAAAAAAGTGTTCACTTTTTCTATATGTAGAGAGTAATTGATTTTCTTGCAGTGCCAGCATAATGCATTTTGCTTGCCTTGTTAGACCATGCAATACGACTCATATCAGAAAACTGCCATATTGTGAGGCGAAGATATGGACAAATAGAAGACAAGATATATAGAAAATTGTCTGTGAAGGGACTGCAGAGTGTGCATATCGATCCATTATCTGTTCTATTATCTTTATGCAATTCTGTAGCTCCTGTTTCGGTAACACTTTACTTGAAAGTACCGACATAACCATGACATGACACTGTCATAACTATGACATGACACTGTCATGAATGTGTCATAAACCTTATAAACAAGTCATAAACGTTTATGACTTCTGTCATTAAGTGTCATTTGGTTTTTGTCATGAAAAGTTGACATTGTTTGGCTTGTCTTGATTATGACAAGTTGACATTAATCAAAGTGATATTACCAGAAGTTGTCTTGGTCATGACAAGTTGACATTAAATTAGTTTGGGATGTCTTTGTAATGACAACTTGACATTAACCAGGATGATATTACCAGAGGATGTCTTTGTCATGACAACTTGACATAAACAGAAATTCACCTCTTTTTGTATTCATGACATTTTGACCTAATTATTGTTATAATTAGATGTGCAAGATTAGACCAATTCTAGCACTTTTTTAGATAGATGTCTGACAGGAAATTTCACAAAACTGGGTGTTATGACACTGTTATGACAGTGTAACTAATAAATATTTTGACCTCAAGTAGTGGTACCAATTGTATTTGTCATTAAGATATCATTGATAGGACTTGCTGTCATGACAACATTATGACAGTGTAACTAATACATATTTTGACCTCAAGTAAAGTGGTACCAATTGTATTTGTCATTAAGAAATCATAGATAAGACTTGCTGTCATGACAACATTATGACAGTGTAACTAATAAATATTTTGACCTCAAGTAAAGTGGTACCAATTGTATTTGTCATTAAGATATCATAGATAAGACTTGCTGTCATAACTTTATGACAGTGTAACGAAAACATTCTTTGACCTCAAGTAAAGTGGTAACATTTTTATTTGTCATTAAGATATCATAGATAAGACTTGCTGTCATTACCACATTCTGACAGTGTAACAAATACATTATTTGACTTCAAGTAAAGTGGTACCAATTGTATTTGTCATTAAGATATCATAGATAAAACCTGCTGTCATGACAACATTATGACAGTGTAACTAATACATATTTTGACCTCAAGTGGTACCAATTGTATTTGTCATTAAGATATCATGGATAAGACTTGCTGTCATGACAACATTATGACAGTGTAACGAAAACATTCTTTGACCTCAAGTAAAGTGGTAACATTTTTATTTGTCATTAAGATATCATAGATAAGACTTACTGTCTTTACCACATTATGACAGTTGTTACATGTGCCTCTTTTGTGTGTCTTGATTCTTTCCCTCTCTCTGTTTCCTATTCTGCCCTCCTCCTTCTCTACCTGTTGCACACCTGAGAGTAATCAGTGCTCAGGTAGAGTGGGGGAGGTGATAAGAAGGCAGAGAGTGGAGAGCACAGAGAGAGAGAGCACACTGGCAGCACACTAGTGAGGAGTTGTCTCCTCATCTTCCTTTTTCTCCACAAGCAGGTCTGTTCTTTTCCCAACCTCCATGCACATTTAGGTGCTGGAGTTTTGTTGTTTTAGTTTATTGTTTTAGTTTGGGCTGGAGATTACCGGTAGTTAAGTTATTCGTTCTTTTTGTTTGTTCTAGGATTAGTTGACCTTTTTTTAGTTAGTTTAGGGGGAGACGCGGGGAGCGACGACCCACTGCGAGGTTGGTCCAGCGTCTTCCCATATTTTGTTCTTTTTGGCCGGGGTGTCCAGTCCCTTTGGTTTCTTTTTGGTTTGTTACTTTTGGGAGTATTTATTATTTAATAAAGCTTGTTGGATTATTGTTAACATGGTGTTTGGCATCCTTCTTTTTATATATGTTGCATCCTCCATTCCCTTTTGAGCCTTTGTTTGTTCCTTTTAATGGAGGCCGTAACACAGTGTAACTAATACATCTTTTGACCTCAAGTGGTACCAATTGTATTTGTCATTAAGATATCATAGATAAGACTTGCTGTCATGACAACATTATGACAGTGTAACTAATACATATTTTGACCTCAAGTAAAGCTGTATCAATTGTATTTGTCATTAAGATATCATGGATAAGACTTGCTGTCATGACAACATTATGACAGTGTAACGAAAACATTCTTTGACCTCAAGTAAAGTGGTAACATTTGTATTTCTCATTAAGATATCATAGATAAGAATTGCTGTCATTACCATATTATGACAGTGTAACAAATACATTCTTTGACCTCAAGTAAAGTGGTATTAATATACACAGAAATATGGCATACATACAGATAAACTAACTGACAAAATAAAGTGTGCACACAAAAGAAATCCTTTTCAGTTCTATGAGCTCAATTGTTCTTTGATGACAAGAGTTCAGAGATGTTCAACATTGGGGCCCATATGAGTTTGGTTTCCGTTTGTCCTTCCACCGTGAAGAATGAATCAAGGGAATTCCATCTATGTTCAGAGTCTCGATCCTGAACTGGGAATCTCTAAACCCTGGAAGTCTCTGGGATGTGAAGAATCGATGTGATTCAATATCCCTCTGTGGACTGGGCCTCCCCTGCGTAGCCTTTTCACCTCCTCCACCTGTAGATAAGGCCAAAAAATGTCTCTCAATTACTATTCAGTAATAAAATCAATTGCTTAGGCTACAATGAAAATAAAATGAGGTCATATTTCAGTTAACCCCTATTGAAATGTCTAAACCTCTATTCAGTTTGTACAACTGTTCTTAAATTTCTTTTCTTAGGTATCAAACGTATATAAATCCATTTCATGTACCAAAAGCACATTTATATTAATAGGCAACCTTTATACTAACAATGCATTTCTAATTCAAGTTGTATGGAACCTTAGTAACATTAACACTATCCTAAATATAATTGCATAAATTGCATGTAAACATATCTCAAATTGTATTATTTTCCCATAACTTAAGCTACAGTGTTGTGATCTAGAGGCATTAAGACTTGCGTGCTTATTTATCCCTCCCTGCAACTGTAACTGTAGAAAGAATGCACTAAAAATTAGCCTCTTTAAGTTAACTACTTTACCATAAACTCCAGTTAAACAGTTAAACTCACAATTTGTACTAACATTGATTCAACAAAAAACCCAAACCTGGCAATAGTGTTGAAAAGCAGCATTACTTTCCATAACCAATAGATATAGTCATTAGCCTTTTCACAGGCAATATGCAGTAGCTAGTCTGCTAGCCTTTTGTGGCTAATTACCCTATTAGCATATGAATACAGCACCTTAGCTAACCCGTTAGCTTAATGCTATTAGCACCGTTTAGCATGGATGCTAGCAAACTCTAGTGTTAAGGAGCGACTCACCATTTTAGTGCCTATAACTCCGTGACGATAGCTGACTCAGGCACAGCTCTCTTTCACTCTATTTACAACAAAGTATAGCCAGAATTAGATAGTATTTAGTATGTAGAATTGAATTATTTCACTAACTGGTGTTCTTTTTTATCTTACTGAGTTAATAATGGCAGCCTCCTACATTCTGATGCAGGCGCCAAATGGATGTGAGGAGACGTAAATCTGATTGGTCAGCTCACGGACCCAAGTTCACCCATTGGCTTATTTACAAGCCCATCAAAGTGTTTTTCAAGCTTTCAGGTAAATAGGAGGATGCTGCCGTTATTCACTCAGTAAGATAAAAAGAACGCCAGTTAGTGAAATAATTCTACATACTAAATACTATCTAATACTGGCTATACCTTGTTGTAAATAGAGTGAAAGAGATCTGTGCCTGAATCAGCTATCGTCAGAGTTAGGCAGTAAAATGGTGAGTTGCTCCTTAACGCTAGAGTTTGCTAGCATCCATGCTAATCGGTGCTAATAGCATTAAGCTAACGGGTTAGCTAAGGTGCTGTATTCATATGCTAATAGGGTAATTAGCCACAAAAGTTAATGATTATATCTATTGGTTATGGAAAGTAATGCTGCTTTTCAACACTATTGCTGGCTGTGGGTATTTTGTTGAATGAATGTTAGTACAAATTGTGAGTTTAACTGTTTAACTGGAGTTTATGGTGAAGTAGCTAACTTAAAGAGGCTAATTTTAATGCATTCTTTTTACAGTTACCGGTGCAGGGAGGGATAAATAAGCATGCAAGGCTTAATGCCTCTAGATTACAACACTGTAGCTTAAGTTATGGGAAAATAATACAATTTGAGAGATGTTTACATGCAATTTATGCAATTATATTTAGGATAGTGTTAATGTTACTAAGGTTCCATACAACTTGAATTAGAAATGCATTGTTTGTATAAAGGTTACCTATTAATATAAATGTGCTTTTGGTACATGAAAGGGATTTATATACGTTTGATACCTAAGAAAAGAAATTTAAGAACAGTTGTACAAACTGAATAGAGGTTTAGACATTTCAATAGGGGTTAACTGAAATATGACCTCATTTTATTTTCATTGTAGCCTAAGCAATTGATTTTATTACTGAATAGTAATTGAGAGAAATTTTTTGGCCTTATCTACAGGTGGAGGAGGTGAAAAGGCTACGCAGGGGAGGCCCAGTCCACAGAGGGATATTGAATCACATCGATTCTTCACATCCCAGAGACTTCCAGGGTTCATTCGTCATGGTGGAAGGACAAACGGAAACCAAACTCATATGGGCCCCAATGTTGAACATCTCTGAACTCTCGTCATCAAAGAACAATTGAGCTCATAGAACTGAAAAGGGTTTCTTTTGTGTGCACACTTTATTTTTTCAGTTAATTTATCTGTATGTATGCCATATTTCTGTGTATATTAATACCACTTTACTTGAGGTCAAAGAATGTATTTGTTACACTGTCATAATGTTGTCATGACAGCAAGTCTTATCCATGATATCTTAATGACAAATACAATGGTACCACTTTACTTGAGGTCAAAATATGTATTAGTTACACTGTCATAATGTTGTCATGACAACAAGTCTTATCTATGATATCTTAATGACAAATACAATTAGTACCACTTGAGGTCAAAATATGTATTAGTTACAGCGCCATAATGTTGTCATGACAGCAAGTCTTATCTATGATATCTTAATGACAAATACAATTGGTACCACTTTACTTGAGGTCAAAATATGTATTAGTTACACTGTATTAGTTACACTGTCATAATGTTGTCATGACAGCAAGTCTTATCTATGATATCTTAATGACAAATACAATTGGTACCACTTTACTTGACTGTTACAGAAGATATCGACAGCGCATTCATTTTAAAATCCTCAGCGGAGGAGCCTCAACAACTGCCCAAAAGCACAGTAGCGTTATATGGTGGAGCGAGATAGAGAGAGACTGAAGAGAGAGAGCGTTATATGGTGGAGAGACATAGAGAGAGACTGAAGAGAGGGACCGCCGGCGCTAGAACAAAGCCGTGAATCAGAGAAATAAAACGAATCCATCTCTAGAAATGCAACTGTAGCGAGCATGTCACTATCACTAACGTTATCCACATTTATATTTACAAGAAACAAATGATATATCCAGCTTCAAAAAAGTCTAAAAGTCGGAAGTTAGAACGAATGCATTGTGCAAAGATTGGTTGCTATGGAGACGATACACAGTGTTGAGTTCCGTTGCTCTGATTGGTTGGAGGTCTATCCAATGAATGCAGAGGCATTTCTTTTCCTGGTTCGGTTGGAACACGCCCCATAATCACAACCCAATGGAGCGGTTTCAGACTCACATTCTGACTAGAATCTGAGTATGACCACGTCAGGCTATCATAATGTGGTAATGACAGCAAGTCTTATCTATGATATCTTAATGACAAATACAAATGTTACCACTTTACTTGAGGTCAAAGAATGTTTTCGTTACACTGTCAGAATGTTGTCATGACAGCATGTCTTATCTATGCTATCTTCATGACAAATACAATTGGTACCACTTTACTTGAGGTCAAAATATGTATTAGTTACACTGCCATAATGTTGTCATGACAGCAAGTCTTATCTATGATATCGTAATGACAAATACAATTGGTACCACTTTACTTGAGGTCAAAGAATGTTATTTGTTACACTGTCATAATGTGGTAATGACAGCAAGTCTTATCTATGATATCTTAATGACAAATACAAATGTTACCACTTTACTTGAGGTCAAAGAATGTTTTTGTTACACTGTCATAATGTTGTCATGACAGCAAGTCTTATCTATGATATCTTAATGACAAATACAATTGGTACCACTTTACTTGAGGTCAAAATATGTATTAGTTACACTGTCATAATGTTGTCATGACAGCAAGTCTTATCAATGATATCTTAATGACAAATACAATTGGTACCACTACTTGAGGTCAAAATATTTATTAGTTACACTGTCATAACAGTGTCATGACACCCAGTTTTGTGAAAGTTCCTGTCAGACATCTATCTGAAAAAGTAATCTAATTATAATAATCATTAGGTCAAAATGTCATAAATACAAAAAGAGGTGAATTTCTGTTTATGTCAAGTTGTCATGACAAAGACAACTTCTGGTAATATCACTTTGATTAATGTCAAGTTGTCATAATCAAGACAAGCCAAACAATGTCAACTTGTCATGACAAAAATCGAATGACACTTAATGACAGAAGTCATAAACGTTTATGACTTGTTTATAAGGTTTATGACACATTCATGACAGTGTCATGTCATAGTTATGACAGTGTCATGTCATGGTTATGTCGGTACTGTCAAGTAAAGTGTTACCGATGTTTCATATGTTATACAACTATTGGTTGGATAAACCTTTGTTTTGTCTTGTATTACTGTCTTTGGTAATAAGGACACAGATAACAACTAAATGAGAGGGAAAGACACGCAACATTGTTTGTGAGTTGGACTTGAACCCTAACCACTGTGGACACCACTTAAGTGTTATGGCACATGAGTGCTATGGAACATTGGTTGAGAGACTGGGAAAGTGTATAATGTATGACATTCACTTGATCTTGCTGTGCAATCGACTGCCATGTTTTGTTGAAATTGTCTCTGAAGGGAATAGGCAATGGCCAAAAAATAGAGAAACACTGACCCTGAGCTAAAATCCAGCTCTAGGAGCAGCCTCATTCTCCATCTTTGTTCTATTTTACCTCCCTTTTCATCATTCTCACCTTAATTCTTAAAGAATGAATGTGCCTCCATTTCATGTCAGTGCAGGGTTAATACCAGCAGAAGGCAGGGAGACAGTGGAGAAATAGTTATAGGAAACCTGCAGGTTTAAAGCGTCTGTTTTGAGGTAAATGGATTTACGTGTGCCACTTCACAAAGGCTCAAATTACTCTTTTGCCCATACCTTTTACTTTATCTTGCTGTCTCTATCACTTTCTCACACTTAGACTACTTTATTCACATTCTTTTGCTCCAGTTTCACTGCCGTCTGCATGCTTGTACTCCTTATCTAGTTTTCTCTCACCTCTTCTTTTTAGTCAGTTGGCTGTCTCTTTGCTGATTTCTACAATTCACCCAATCTCTATACATATTTCTGTTTTTTCTCCGCCTGCCTCCCTTCCCATTTTCGCTTATTTAAAGTCCCGATGCTTTATAGAATCTTGTGGCTCGCTGACTGATAAGAGGTGATGAAAGTGTTGCGATACAGTGTTAGCAGAGGGAATCATGTCAGTTAAAAACCAATTACTAGGTACATGTCAGACCTTTTTAAGAGATCATAAATGATGATGGAAATACTTACAGAAATGTTGATGTTTAGAAAAAATAGGGGAAACAGCTTAAAGAATGGTGTAGAAAAACAAGAAAACATTGAGTATACATCAGGACTGTTGCCGTGAGTTACAGAGATTATGTTTAGTTAAGCAGATAGTCTTCACACTATATCTAGTTAAAAGCAAAAAAAACTGAAATAAAACTACATGTTGATGTTGCAAGCATTGTCTAGTGTCCCAATACATGCACCATTAGTGTTGTTTGGTCTAGTGATGTATTAGTTATTTTTCTTGCTTCTGTCCTAATTCAAAACCTATATTCTGCACAGTCTATATTTATGCACACAGTTAAGCATAAGGAGCATTATCTGATATATCTGTAATGTGTCTTAAATTAATATTAGTACACACCTGTACAGCTTTGCTCAGCAACAGACTGTTCCTGTCCAGTATCATACCTTTTGAATAGATGAAAAACATCCGTACTTACTTCTCATCCTCTACTTCCCTTTTCTCCTCCCTTCTGCAAAGTCTACGTAATGTATGAACACCTGCTTTGTAGCTGACATTTAAGCATCATCTCATCATGCTGCCAAGTCTGATCACAGCTTCAATCCTCCTTGTAATATGGGGGCAGAGCTCCCCACCCCTAACTCGCCTCTCTTTCTGCTATTTTAATTACACACCGACATTTACTTTTACAGGTTCCGTACTGTTACGGCAGGAATAAAAAGTAAATAATAAAAGACCACATGAACACAAGTGAATGCAGGGGTATTGCATGAATACACATGCAGAGTGCACACACACACACACACACACACACACACACACACACTCATGCCCACACACATAATATTCAAATGCACCCAAATAAGCACACATTAAAATGATTAAATGGTTGATTTGTGCTGAGTCAGGTATTCATAAGCACTGTTGGGATTACCCGAGAGCTGGACTGTGATTTGAACACTGTTACAAAAAGAGAAAGAATTGCTATGGGTAATCAATTATTTACACTGATATCATGCGGATATCAATTTAGCCCATGCTGCCAATTTAATGAAGACGTTGATCAGAGTGGAAGTCAGTCAAAATGGGTCAATGTGGATTTCCACTATGAGAAAAAAAGAAATCAGTTTTAACAATTTCAGACAGTATCTTGCTCTCCATACATAAAATAACTGTGATGCTTCTGTAAACTATAACGCATCTCAAGATTACAGATTTCTTATTCTGCCTACCTGTCACAAAAGCAATCTTGCCACTTCAGTCCTTTTTTTTTTTAAAGTAATATTTCCATCAGCATTTCATTCAATTCACCACCTGTCATTGAACATAATGGTGCCGGTGGAGTTTCTCCATTGTTTTCTACCACAAAGCAATCTCCCTCTTTGCACCTGAAGCAAATCAAGGAGATTACCAGGGAAACAATATCTAAAAATGTAATAGTTGTGTCTCAAAATAGATGTGGTAATTATTTATTGATTCTATAATGTACCTTAAGGCTTGTCAGGAAAAAAAACTAAAACAGCTTTCCTTAGCTAGTTCTGACATACCAATCTGAACCACAACCTTACTTTTTGAGTCAGCCTTAACAAGTCAAAAAGACACTAATGTATGTGAGCCTCTGTAAGTCAGCGTGTCTCATTCTTTGACTGGCTATCTGTCCGAGTCGGCCTTCACCTTTAATATTGCGTCTGTCTATGTGACTGCGTTAATTTAACATCCATTCATCAACATAATAACGGTACAGACGGGCACAGACGCACACGCACACATGCAGTATATGAATACAAATGTATTCAGTCCCATTACATGGAAGTAAGAACAATCAGCAACACACGAGCACCTGCGCCCACTACATCTATGTGGTTCACTCAGAAGCCCTCCAACTCATTTAAATATACATGAGCCAACACACACAGACACTCAAGTAGCCACACAGATACGCAAACAAAGGTGAATAAATGATAATCAGAATGTGATTATGGGTCTTGGTGAAACAATGGAGACAATGGCCAAGATGTGCCAATGTTTTCCCCATCGTTATAAAAGCTAATTCCTATCTGTATAATGCAATACCCCGCTAAATAAATCAGCTTTAGTGTGTGCTTCAGTACTGTAGGTGCATGTGTGTGTCTTTACGTGTTTGTGCCTGAGAGGGTGACAAGGTCTGAATGATTAATGGTCACAGTACAATAGAAAACATAAAAAGGAAGTCTACAGGAACACAGACATGCTTGAAAGGTAATGAATGCTCAAGCAGCAGGTGTTAAATATTGACTACATATACAGGACACACTTTTTTGTTTATTGTGTGGCAATTCAAATTTCTTCAACTGTGTGTGTGTGTGTGTATGTATGTGTGTGTGTGTGTGTGTGTGTGTGTTTGTTTGCACGCGCTATTCGTGTGTAAATAATCCCGTAGAGGGCAGAAACAAATAATAGCTTTGAACATGAGCTTCATGCAATTAACTGTGAGCCAGAGCAGATAGACTCCACAGTCAATACCTCTTGTAATGCTGGCAAGGGACATAAATAAAAAAAAACTGTTTCCTCTGTGAGTTTGCGTGTGTGTGTGCATGTGAATGTGTACTACAGGGATCTGTTAACACCTCTCCAGGCTTAGGGAGAGGTGCAGGATGTGGTGCAGGATGTTACAGTTTTTGCCGATTGCTTGCACACTGAAATCAAAAGTATTACACAATTATCAAAACTTTACACTCAAGGAGTAAAACATTTTACCAGATGTGCACCACTATAAGCACAATGTCAGCCTCACACTTTTTGCAAACACACACTTGTATACATTAGACACAAAAGTATATCATGATGTCACTTCCTTGCAATTCCAAAGCAGTGACTGTCAAATGACCACACCTATGAGCCAATCTGTGAAACACAGCCATCAGGTGCGTAAAGACGATTGCTAATTTGTAGACACACCAATCAGGTTTAAGGATTATAAAAATGCAATAGGTAAGTCTATTATTTTCTGTACTGTATTTTCAGATCTTTTTATTTTTTTTGTCTGTTGTTTGCTGAGCTAACAGTGTTATCCACACTACTGTAGTACTGTAGCATGAAAACTGGGACATGTTATGATTCTCCACATTGACTGATTTGGGTATATGAAGAGAAATAAATTATATTTTCCTCAGTCTGCAGCATTGGTCTTGTGTAGTGTTTGGTGAATTTATTGTATATTTGCACTTTCTCTGTGTACTTCATTGACAGTACTCTAATCACTGAGAAGTAGAATTGCTAAAAGTGTTTTAGGTTAGCAACAGCAGTGTGTAACTGGTTCAAACTGAACGTTATGGTAACAAAATATGGTTTCTATAAATTAGTGTATAGTTTTTGCAAGAGTGGTTAATTTTGCAAAGGGTCTGAGGTGTTCTGCTAAGTGGGTGTGTGGTTGTGCTACTTGTGTGTAGTGTTCTGAAAAAACCCTGATTTCAAAATAGTGCTTAAGCAATCGAAAAAAAAACTGTAATGGGTTTGCGTAAGGATGAGTGTTATGAAAAAAGAAGCAGTACTCCTTGTGTGTAAGTGTTTGTGTGTGTGTGTGTGTGTGTGTGTGTGTGTGTGTGTGTACGTGTTTGTGTCCGAGTCTTGCATTGATTGTTTGGAGCTGCAGGTTCTGCATTGATTCCTCTTAATCAGTTTTAAATGAACAATTATGGCCATGTCACCAGCTGTTAGTCTCGTCTATTTCCCTCAATAGTAACATGTATCCTGTATTATACACAATTAATTCATAAACATATTTTTTTTGTGATTACTATAACTAGATCACTCCTCTTCTTTGTATTTTTTTCTCAGTTACAAATGAGGGCATGTTGTGGCATTTTAAAGAAAAGTGCAAAAACACAGGAATTGGGAAATATGACCCTAATTAGATAGCTTGTTAGTAAGCAAAAACACGTACGGTAGAAACAAATAAAATGTATTCAAAACATGTTTTTTTTGCAATTTTTCATATAAGTTTTAATACCATGCAATGATTTATTGTTGGATCCTCCATACTGAAGGGGTTTAGGATGAGTAGAGCCTGCTCAGTAAAGCTAGCGCTGCTCATTTTATGGATTAACCCAAGGCAATTTATTCAGGTAGGATACGCTCAAATGCCTTACGCATGTACAGAATATTAGAATGTCAGTATAATGACGTTCTTTACTCAGTAAATTAATGTTATGTATACATATCTGTTACTGAGCTTTAAATATGATAATCCGTATAGATGTCACATAGACTCTGTGTACTATGCAATAATAAGTATCTTACTTCCTGGCGTGTAACCATCTTTGGCAACATCTGTATTTTTTGGTCCATAATCACACATTTTACCCACAGAGGACCAATTCTGATTAGTAGTCTGTTCAGCAATACAAAATACAAAATTATTACCCTAAAATATCTTATTTCATTAGTCTCTGCCTCTACTTTTGCTTGTCTTTGTCCTTGTTGTGTGGGCATTCCAATGCCTTCACTGTAACACAGTGCAAATGACCATGGCAATACATTACCTGTTACATGAGCTCAGTCACATTTGTCTGCCATTCTGTCTGCATTCTTGACAGCTTGTTTATATCGATCTAGCTTCGAGCTAACAACCTCTAAGCTTCTAAATTCTAAATGTTCAATTGTAAATGTCTTTCCAGTGATATCCTAACATATCCCTGTCTGATTATTAGGGCTGGGTATCAGTACTCAATACTTTTAAGGTATCAACCAACAAAAAACAGGTACAGTAGTAAATAAACCCATCAAACGATACCTGCATGCAATCCTTTTTGTACCCAGATTTTTAACAATACCCAGCCCTACCGTTTATTAAGTATCAGTTTGTACCTGTTACTGCTCATCTTCCAAATGATCTTCTCCAAATGATTGCCATGCATGGCCTCTCTTTCTTGCTCTTTGCTTAAAAAATATTTAGAATTTATTAAGTATGAAGAACCAAGAAAACTGACCACTACTACTAGGTGCATTTGCAGAGCGGTATACAGCCAAACATGAAAAAACTGGATATGTGTGCACACACAAACACACAGGTGCTTAACAGCAGATTTGTTTGAGTCCGTGGGTATGTGTATTTTGTGTGGTGGATATGAGTATGAATATGAGTGTGTGTGTGTGTGTGTGTGTGTGTGTTGTGGGGGTTGAAAGCGAAAGAGATTTATCCCTCTTTCCAGGACCTTTGAGAACAATTACTAGAACAAATCAAGCCAGCCAGGACCCGGGAACTGAAAAAAAGTCTGATTGTTTTTTATTCCTCTTGTTCTGTATTACTGCTCCCTGGTGAAAAAGAGCAGCTGTACACTGTACAAGTCCAGTTTTACTGCTCTTCTGCTGCATTCTACTTTTCCAGAGGAAAACATATTTGGATTTAAAAAATAATCTGATGTTGATGACATCGACGATGCGATGTATCATCCACCCACTCACTTTGTTTTCTTCTTCCTTTACTGCGCAATATTTCTATGTTTCTACATTTCTTGTACAAATGAAAATGAAAAGTCATCACAATTTAGGATAAATGTAGGATAAGTAGATTGATGTATTAACATTTGTGTTGGATGCTACTGCATTAATATAATTTAGTCTTTGGGGCCCGTTTCATCATCCAAAACCTCTCAACCGTTTCAAAAAGGTCAATTTAATTTTAAATATTTTATTGAACTAAGCTGCAACCATCCCCTATTTCATTTTAAATGTTAAAGGTCCAATATGTAATATTTGTACTGTAATAAATCCAAAAATGACACCAATGCCTCATCAGATATTAAGGAAACATGTTAAACTGAAATACTATCTTTTCTGACAACAATGCTAATGTCAGTATTTTTTCTTTTTGAAATTCACATTCCGTGACGGAATTTATGTTTATGTTTTGATCTGTGTGTTGTTATCAACGGCCCAGTTTGACAGCCAGGCCGGGTTGCCAGATATACCTGTAAAAACGTAAACCCAGCACGCTACAGCTGTAACGGTAGTACAGCCATGAAAGCAGCAAACAAACGAACAGGATCAACGGAGATAGATTTCTACATGACATAAAAAAAGAAAACAGCATGTTTCTAACAGTTGCGTGACCAGAGACGTAACAACCCCCTGGTAAATATTGGAGATGTATTTGAAAGATGGAGACAGCTTAGATCCCAAAAGGACGCAGAGTTGGCTTATTTTCTCCTGAACAGGTAAGCATTAGCTTCAGACTAATTTATCACAGCTACTAGGGACGGGCATTTTTTGTCATTTCAACATTTGTGTACTCACATTGAATTATATAGCTAGAGTACCCGAGTTGGTTACTCGCAAAAACAATTGAGACAGCCAGTAAAGTGATCCCGACTGGTCCTGGCTAACGCCGCCATGCTAACCCTGCTAACTGTTAACGTTACCGGGAGGACCAGGCATGCAGCCCATGGCTGTTTACAACGTGTAGTTTAGCGGCTGGAGCCGACAACGGTGAGTTATTTTAAGCCACGAGAGGGGGGCTGTAAATCGGAAAAAGAGGACTGTGAGTTTGCAGTGTGTTTAGCAATTGTTGCCGTAATTCTAATCCAATGAAGTGTGTTCCGTCGGCGTCCGTAGTGGTATTTTTAGCGTTTCGTATTGTAATTCTAAGCCGAGGAAGTGTGCCTGACTGGCGTGTGGAGAGGACAGTGAGGTTGTTGTGTTTTTAGCGGTTCATACTGTCATTTTAAGCCGAAAAAGTGTGTCTGTCAGTTGGTTACAGAGCTCAGCGTGAGCACGGGCTTTTATGACTGACAATATAGCCAGCATCTACCGTTAGCTACTCGGCTGTGCTGTGGAGTAATGTCTGGCTATGTGAGAAAAGCGTCTAGCAACATTGTTGTGAATGCTCCGGTCTCAGCCTGGCAACCTCCGTGAACTTCGAGTCTGGGCAGGAGGGGGCGGGGGAGACGACTCTCCAGTATTTTGAATTGGTAGTGCAGTAACTATTTTAACCGCTAGCTGCCAGTATTACATACAATATTACATATTGCACCTTTAATATCCGAAACAGCCATTGTTCTTGCTTCAGTGAATTTATTTCATTGTCAATCATAATATCAATTAAACACTTGTGTGTCAGAAAAATAAAATATGTGGTAAGTGCTAGGTTAAAGCAAGACATAACTTTTGCTCTATGGCCAAATTCTGTCACTTAAAAGCAAACATGATTTGATAAAAAAAAGGAATAATTATTATGCCTTCTCTCTGTCTTATTCCCCTTTTCTATCTCTCACTCACTTTTATTCGCGTGCGCACACACACACACACACACACACACACACACACACACACACCTAAAGTCAAGGAGCTGCCAATCAAACACAAATATTCCCTGTGCAATAAGGCACCGGTATAAAATCTCTCTGGCAACATAATTTGCTTGCTCTCTCAGACTGTGACCTCCAATAAACTGCAATACCCACAATTCCCTCTGGCCTCATGTCATGCCTTATTGGCTGCCTAATTCACAGAAAGAAAGAGAGGAGGAGAGAGACAGGGAGCAGAGAGAACATTAAATTGCTTAAAAGAGATAGAAAGAAAAAGAGCTTATAGGAGAAAAATGATGCAGGGCAGATAGAAAGAAATTAAAGGGGATCATCAAAGCGTGAAGCACTCAGGGCACCGTGTGAGCACATCTAGCCAATCAAGTGCAGGCGAGCCAAAGGGACCAGATTACGACTGGCTGGTAGAAACAGGGTTTTTGTTCGCCAATTAATGCCGGGCCATGATTGTTTGGCTGGGTTTCTCTTTCTATCTTGTTCTTTCTCCCTCTCTCACATCCACCCACTTCCCCTCCTTCTCTCTTGTACTCCCTCTAGTTGAAAAGAAGAGAAGATAAAACAGTGATGATGATAGTGAGAAATGGTGCCAAAATTGGTGCCACGGTCTAGGGCTAAAGAGAAAAAGGATGTGGGCCATCATTGACGACGAGGGCGGTTGTGTTGGCCTCAGATGTAATGCATAGTTTCTTGCAGTCTCTGGAGGTCAATACTATTCCTACAACCTGCAAAGGGAGTTCTGTTTTGAAAACACACAGATACTACCAACCTGACGCACCAGATGGTTTGTTAACCCAGAACCATCTAAGAAGCCATCATTGGAAACTATTTTGAAAAAGGAAGGCACTTTCAAAAAAGACCTGGTATCACGTCAGCCATCAAGATTTGAAGTCACAGCCATCACTAAACTATGCCTGTAGCTGCCAGTAGCTCCTCACGGGACAATGGTCCCGGTTTGCTGCTGTTCGGACATTACCTGAAGCCTGACAAGATGGATTTTCGTGTGATCTTGCGATTTTCACGTGATCGTGATATCACGAGAATCCAGCTGCCATGCAAGGTAAAGATACTACGGTTTGCTGCTTTAAAACATATGGGATTTTAAGATAGGTCATTATCTGCTTTTTGAAAGTAATGGTTTTCAAAGAACCACAGACGTGGTAGAGAAGTTTCTTTTACAAACAAGGCAAACTTCTTTTAGTTACACAGACAATGCTGTGATCCAAGATGCATTATTTTTTTCCCCCCATTGGTTTCCCCCCCATTTTCCCCTTAGTTTGCATTTCCAGTTCCCTCCGCACTGCAGTCTCATCACAGCTAAGTCTGCTGTGTTGCCTCCATGACACATCATATTTCCAGCTGCATCTTTTTACTTGACAATGCAGTTCACCCCGAGTATCACCCTCCAATGTGCAGGTGCCCCAACCAACCAGTAGTCAGCGGTAGAGTCGATAGTGCAGCACAGTGTTGGAAATGAACTTTTTCTTAGGCTGGTCGATTTCAAATTCTACCAGCCACTCATTTTTTTTTTTACTAGCCATCATTATGTAATCAAACTTTTATGTGCAATTAACAACCACAAAAACAACTAATAAAAAAATGTCCCCATAAAAAGTATCTATTCACTTACGGTTATCCATTTTTAATTATCTCTCTCTCACACTCACACACACACACACTCTTCATATGCACAAAAACAAAATACAGACACCCAAACAATGGTGCAGTGTGTGTGGCTCAGACAATAGACTACACAATCCGACACAGTAGGTGGCAGTACATACCTTTAAAAACTGGTTTGCGAAACAAAAAGAAGAAGAAGAACCTTACTCTGACTGGCTGATTAGATGCAGGAGGAGACGTAGCTAACTTTTACCCGACAGAAACTGCAGCAGAGCAGAGAAACTGCTTTTTTTTCTGGATAACAGGCTGCGGGACATGTTTCAAACTACTGGGGCTTTGGAATTATGACCCGGAACAATGGCATGGCACCGTACAAACTACACAGCCCTTAAAGGAGAATTCCGGTCGATTTCAACCCGTAGCTCTGTTGTTTGTAAATCAGGAGTACTGTCAGTAGCGAGAAAAACGAAAACAAACGGTGCCGCCTACACCGAGTAATCCCCCTGCTAGATTTTGCACCCAACAGTCTTAAACAAGGCTTAAACAGGGCAAGTTTTAAACGCGTTTTTAGCCTCTAAACCTGTTCGAAATGCCATTACTAGTGCTTAGCCATGTGCAGTTATTCCTTACGAGGGAACACAGCAAATTTGACGGCAGTAGATGTGACAGAAAGGCATAAAAATTGTGTTAATCCTTACCTCTGTTTATGTACTGCTTTCCGGTCAAGTCCTCAACAATCGAGTGCCGATCTCATACAATCCAATAATCCAAAATGTATTTTTTCCACAAAAAAACGATTTGCCGAGGTCCTGTCCATAGTAATGAGCATGTATCAACAGGCTGTAACCTGACACCGCAGTGAAGCAGAGCTGCTGACCTACAGTTCAAAAGTTCAGGAGCTCATTTGCATAGGTAACCTAGCAACGGCGGAGCCTGCCTGTGGCAGAAGCAGGGAGGAGCTCTCAGAGCTGACAGACGGAGCTTGGAGTTAGATGAGGACTAATATGAGAAAATGCTTCGAGTTTGTGCCTTTCCAAATTGCGGCAACCAAATGAAGAGATATTTGAGCTTGAGCTTTCACCGTCTACAACCTCCGCAGCCGGGAGATTTTACCGTTATGGCTGGTTGCACTTGATGCGGGTACATGGTGGTGCTCGTGTGGATACTGTATCGCAATGACCACCGAGGAAGAAAGCCTGTGCTGTAAGGATACAGCCTGGTCTGGACGGGTCAACGGACATTGTTTCGCCCATACAGAGATGTTTCCCCATCGGATCTATAAGGATGATCTAACCGGACAGACCTGATGGCCAGCTGTCTAATGAGTGAGTACAACAGGCTTTCGTGACTCTGTCTAGCTTAGGTAAATTTGTTTTTAGTTGTAAATACACATTCAAAACACTAATCAAAACACACCTCTTCAGATTAGCTTTCCACATACAATAATCTTACATTTCTCACCTGATAGTTACTGTTTTTATTGTTTTTAATTGCTTGTTGTATGTGTTGGTTTTATTGCTTATCTGTTTTTAATGTGATATATGTGCTGGTTTTTACTGTAAAGTGTCTGAGTATGATGAAAAGCCCTCTATAAATGAAATGTATTATTATTTATTATAAATAAATGCCTCACTTCTTTAGTGAAATAACCAAAGCTCTCCCTCTCCCCCCCCCCCAGCTAATGCAGACTCGTGGCCTACCAGGTGATTCTGGAGTGGGTTCTGAGAGTAGAGCGCCTTGGCTGTAGCACCAGAAGAACATTGCCTACCTGTGTTATAGCAGCAATCAGACAAGAGTACCCCTCCCCAACTGGAAGTTACACAGGATTCAAAGAGGCAGAGGACATTTTCTGAGTCAAAAACTATCATTACTAGTAATACTTGGTATGGCCATTACTAGGAATAAAAAAACCAATTGCACAGTTATATTAGGAAAACGTAAGAATATGTATATTGTACAAGTAAAGTTGAATAAGTAAATTGTAAGAATAAATAAATTGTAAGAATAAGTACATTGTACAGTTCTATACTGCACCTGTCTGTTACAGTGGTTTTATAATATAACAATACACATTACATTTGTGCTTTTGTGTCTTTACTTCAAAAAAAAGGAAATATCACAATCTAGACACAATTAATGTAAAGTATGTACAGTACAGTGTGTGGTTTAATACATAATCATGCTGCAGCATAGTCTGAAGTGTACAAAGAAAAAATAGTTCAATACTCTTTTCCTAGGCCTAGAACAAGCTCTTATAATGTGACCTGGCTTGAGCAACCAGTTCACTCTTATCCAGCAGAGGAACTGGGGCTATGTTACAAAGCAGTCGCCTTCTTCTCAGTCCATGACGGGGTAAGGGCTTTTTTCTTCTGTGGACTTGAAATAACTATTTTGAAACTGACTGGATGACCAGCTGGACGCCTTCTTGGGAGTTGACTGTGGCAGCTAATTCTGTCTCTGTCACTGGATGGTGTCCCCTAAATAAGTAAGAAGGAGAAAGAGCATTGTAGTCAGACTCAATGGCCAAAACCGTAACATTGAGGATGCATCTATCATAATCAGTGTTGGGTGTAAGGCAATTACAGTAATATATACATTTTTGCTGTAACGCAGTAATATAGCTCATTACTAATTACATGTCGGTAATATCATACACGGGTCTCAGTAACGGGAGTTACAACATTTAGTGTTTTTTTTTTTTTTTCAAGAATTCACCAACACCATGAAACATTTCTTCACAGAAAAAAAAAGTGAGAATTACAATAGCCTAGGAAAGTATAAAGCATAAAGACGTTACCTCCAATTTGTCTGCAGCTGGTTTTTTCGCTTTAGGAATGGCATTTTCCTTCAGATACTGGGACTTGACGCTCTTTTTGGTGCAGTCAATGTTCGCTACAAACACGGTAATCTCTCTCATGTATCTAATGTTATCAAGGGAGCTGAAGTGCAACCAGCCATAACGGTAAAATCTCCCGGCTGCGGAGGTTGTAGACGGTGAAAGCTCAAGCTCAAATATCTCTTCATTTGGTTGCCGCAATTTGGAAAGGCACAAACTCGAAGCATTTTCTCATATTAGTCCTCATCTAACTCCAAGCTCCGTCTGTCAGCTCTGTGAGCTCCTCCCTGCTTCTGCCACAGGCAGGCTCCGCCGTTGCTAGGTTACCTATGCAAATGAGCTCCTGAACTTTTGAACTGTAGGTCAGCAGCTCTGCTTCACTGTGGTGTCAGGTTACAGCCTGTTGATACATGCTCATTACTATGGACAGGACCTCGGCAAATCGTATTTTTTGTGGAAAAAATACATTTTGGATTATTGGATTGTATGAGATCGGCACTCGATTGTTGAGGACTTGACCGGAAAGCAGTACATAAACAGAGGTAAGGATTAACACAACTTTTATGCCTTTCTGTCACATCTACTGCCGTCAAATTTGCTGTGTTCCCTCGTAAGGAATAACTGCACATGGCTAAGCACTAGTAATGGCATTTCGAACACGTTTAGAGGCTAAAAACGCGTTTAAAACTTGCCCTGTTTAAGCCTTGTTTAAGACTGTTGGGTGCAAAATCTAGCAGGGGGATAACTCGGTGTAGGCGGCACCGTTTGTTTTCGTTTTTCTCGCTACTGACAGTACTCCTGATTTACAAACAACAGAGCTACGGGTTGAAATCGACCGGAATTCTCCTTTAAGATTATATTGCTTTCTGTTTATATGATTGCATTCAAAACTGCATCAGTTAATCCACTAACAGACATCCCTTATATTTCGGCATCATTCATCAAACAGAAAATATAGTCAATCTGTTTGCTTTGACAAATAACTATGTTGGTTCCTTTTAACGACATCTCAGCACACTTTGCCACACAGCAAAAGCCACACAGCCATCTTTGTCACCAGAAACACTGACATAGATGACAGAAAAGTGTAAGACAATTATTAAATGTTGAATCCTTTTTCTGACAATCTTTGAAGTCTGTATCAGAAGATCTCATTTGAAACATTTGAAATTTGGATGACTAGTGAATGTCACATGGTTATTTCAACGAACCCTTTGACAAATACGAGAGTGAATTTTTCCTAAAGAGATATTTCTGCTGTTAAACAGATACTAAGAGGATACAGCAGAAACAGAAAATGCCCTGCACAGTGCTTAATGCAGTAATCCTGGAATTCATCCCAAATCAAAATGTGATTCAAATGTGCAGTAGAGTAGTCAGACCAGGTATGCACAGCTGTGCCTCTTTTAGTTGGCAGGAATCGGTTGTTACACCTGTTTTGCCTTGTAAACCAATGATTTGCTTAGTGAGGGTACTGAAAGGGCGTAGTAATAGTCTGTTTGGAAAAGGGGGAGAGTGAGTATGGTTTTTTGTCCCCTAGGAGAGCAGACAGCAGTGTGAGGGATGATGCCAAGTATATGCTGCATCTGGAAGCAAGAGACAAGAACTGTGGGCATTGGATGTTGAGTGTCTGCCAGCTGACAATTGTCTAGACCAAGACAGACGGAGGAGAGCCCTCCATCTACAATCTGCTGGCTTTCTGAGATTGTGCGCTGAACAGAAGAATGCAGGACAGAGGAAGGGGATGGCAAGCTCTCCTATGCCAACTGCTAAATTCAGAAGCCTGTTGCCTCAGCTGTGACTCAGTGCAACAGCGTCTTGAAATACTTATTACAAATATGAACAAGGCTGTATGATGCATATTAGTAAAAATGTAACAGTTAGTCTGAGCTAAATATGTCACACACATTTATCCTTTCCAGAAGCCAAGGTGCATAATTCAAAGCCAAAGAGATAACTGACGATTAAAATAAACCACTCTATAGAAAATACTAAGTCTAACAAAGATGCTCTACCGTGTGTATAAAATTGACATGGTTTCCCTTCTCTTATCTATTGTCTTACTTATCTAATTCAATGTTTTAATTTTTTCATCCTTATGTTGCCCTCCCCGTACTTATCTTTTTGTGCTTACCACCTGCCTCGGCATCGCTCTGACTCTGACTCTCTGGGCCAGATTTACGAAAAATTACATTTGCGAATGTAGCGTTATCAGCGTCCATGGCCAAACCGCAGAAAGTGCACGCTGTGATGCTTCAGCTCACGTCGTATTTACCAAACCTGCAGTTCATCGGGTAATCAGATACGGATCATGATACGGCTGAGTGCAGACTGCAATATTCCCACTGCTGATGCTATGATGTTTGAAATGATCCTGATGCCGATATTTGTAATGTATCGATGAGTTTAACAACTGCTGGAATGGAATGTGAACGCTGAGTCGGAGATTCAATGTCATCTTTGATTTCTTCCATTAACTGTCAAATTGCACGGCTGCTTAATGATTTTGTTTTATGTATTTACATATTTACCAGGAGGCATATGCGAGGAAACCTGCTTGCGGCTGGTTTGCACCTGCTTTTAAGAGGCGGAGAATTTTCACCGCAAAATAGAGGCGCGCTTTCACGGGCGGTTTTTGTACATACGGCGGAATACATAATTAGGCGCACTTTATGCTTCTCCTCCCATCTCTTTATGGAAAACTCCCACTTTCCCCTTCACCCTCCTGTGAATGCATATGCATGACACGGAAAAGCGCAATTTGCCATATTCAGGCCCCGCGACAGGCAGTCTGCGCTTTTTCCTCAGTGCGGCCTGTTTGTACATACCTCGCCATGCTTTTACGCGCACGTTGCGAAACAAATACGCCTGAAGTGGGCACAAAAGCGTTAGTACATCTGGCCCTCTGACTCACTCTCTCTCTCTGTGCTCATTTAGTCATCTCTTGCTGCTGTCCTCCCACTCTCCTTCATCTTTCACCTTTCCTTTCTTTTCTTTTCACTCTATATCACTTACTCTTTCTCACTCATTTAAGCCATTCCTCCCTGCTTTTTTTTGCAACCTTACCACATATAAGTCCATGTTATTTCTAAGCTGTGGACAATGTGGGTAATGGGTAATGTTTACGCTCTTCTCCCTTACATCAAGGTATGTAAGGTATGTTAGTGCATAAGGTCAGCAGGGAGCAATTAATTGCTTTATAAAACTCACACACTTGAATGCTCACTGGAACGTAGACATGCACACTCAAGTATGCACACACACACATACACACAAACGTCATCTATCTCAGTAAGAACCAACCTTCCTTCATTCATCAATAAGCCTTTATCAATAACTAATCCTATAAGGGCAGAAAACTTTGTCCTCACAAGTACAGTGAAATCTGACCACACACCCGCACATTTGCATTCAGGTCCCTAGCCACTTGAGTGTACCTCTCTATCAGAGTGGTAAATGTCACAGATAGAGGGAGGAGTGAAGAACCAGCAGTATGTGTATGTGTGTGAGTGTGTTTGTCAGAGGAAAGAGAATGAAGTGAAGAGCTGGCAGACAGTCCATAAAGGTTAATTAATATGGAGACAACTAGCTAGCAGGGGCCTGCTATTACACGGATAGATTTTTAATACACACACACAGGCCTGAATAAAGGGTTTCTCATTCAACATCTCTCCTGCTTATATCAAAAAATGTTTTCATGACAGATATTAGAGTGTTGGCAAAAAGGTTGCAGCAAATGGGTCACGTAATTCAGTGTTTACTACAGTTCTCACACCACCAAATCAACAACATTGATGCAGCACCAATTAGTCAGTTTAAACATTGCTCTGCAGTGCATCAAACTGCAGTTTTCTCTACATACAAACACACAATCGGTGCCAAGAAAATAAAAGTGAACCCTTTGGAATTACTGACATTAATGCTTATTCATCCATAAAATTAGATGGTAGTCACTATAATAGACAAATGTATGTTATGTACATAAACTAACAGAGAAATAATTGCTTTCCAAATTATATTTATGAAATTATTTCAATATTAAAAACCCAAATAGGAAATTGTATGTGAACCCCTTCCTGTACAAAACACATGATAACTATTGGTTACAGACACTCATCTCTTCACAAGGTGATGTGAACCATCCCTCATTCACATGTGCTTTCTGAGGTCGCAATTTATGTCTCAGCAATAAGAAAAATATAGGGCTACAACGGTGCTCATGGTTTTCCCTTAATAAATTGATGACATTGTGCATCTTAAATTGGCAACCAGAATCTTCTATTAAGGTACTTTGACAATGTTCTGAGAAAAAACATCCCTACAGTAAACACAGTGAAACATAAACCACAAAATCTCTCAGACATAAGAGAAGTAATGTTTCTGGTCAATTCTGGCCTCAAATCAATTTAGATTCTGTGACATGAACTGAAGAGAGCCATTCTTGAAAGACATTCCAAAAGTATCAATACAATGAAACATTTTTGTACAGGAATGGTCAAAAATCTTCTAAAATCCCCCCTGGTTAATGTGGAGATGTGATCAACACATGCAGGGGACATTTCTTTGAGATCACTGCTGTAAACTAAGGTTTAACTAGTTACTCAAACCAAGGGTTCACTTTCCCAACCTGACTTTGAATGTTCAAGAAAATAATTCAATTAATACATCAAAGGTGTGCTGATTTAAAGTGCATATGTTACAGTAGGTCAAGGTACACTGAGCATTCTCTCACTGTTCATTTTCTAAAATATAAGAATTGATTACACATCACAATATCTAGGTTGAATTTAACTTGCCAAGTTATTTTTAATATAGCAAGTCTTGCTTGAATTAGAGAACTGACAAGTGTGAATATTGTCTGGCATTTTGTGGGGATTATTATGGGATCTTTTCTCCAGTGGAAAAGCCAAGATTAATATTTTCAACACCTTGATGTAAACTTGTAATTTACATTTACATGTATGCTAGAAAACCCATTTACAATAGTTCTGATAATCTAAATAATCTTGGACACAGTGTATAATGCATTGCCAGAGGTTTATCTTCTAAACTGTCGAGAAAACTGTAACTTTAGTCAAGATTCACATTCTGCTTCAGTTGGGGTGAGCTTGTTATTTTGCGTGTTTATCAATGCCGCTTGGCCTCCATTGACTCACATTACCTTACGATTGCATGTGAATTGACGCCGTATGAAAGGCCGAAAACACAGGACTTTCACCCAGGAGAGCGAGGATCGCGTCCCGCGTGTGGCTTTCCTTTGTGTCCCTCGTGTTTCCTTTGCACGTTTGTTCTTTTCCTAAACCCAACCCCGTTCTACTTTTCCTAATCCAACCGTTTTTTCTTTTCAACCCAAGCCCCACACGCCACGTGGCTTTAGAAAGACGTTGCAGACTGCAGTAAAAGGCGTACAGATAACAAGCCTCTTTGCTTTAGGAAAGTGGTGTGTGTGTTTACGCAAAGTCATGATGTCACATTGCTTGATGAGTGAATCTCCCGAAATGCAATTAACTTGCTATCTCTACTTTGAGCAACCAGAGTCGGGGCTAAGCGATGATTATAAATTGAACAAACCCAGACATTTCCACCATTTAGCAGTATGTTATTGGTCATTTAAAAGCACCGTTGGCGGGAACGAAGGCTCCGCTGCCGGTCTCGCTACCTACCTATTACAAGGGAGTTCAGCAAAGACATACAGAAGACACGGAACATGACGTGTATTGGTGATGGTCCCAAGTAGAATCATCTGTAGCAAATATCGAATCAAATTCACGGTTTATTAATGAATGTAACATCAGGCCTATGTCTAGATGGTGTGGGTTTTTACTAGGATATGTTTTCTGTTATGATTTGATTAGCTAAACTAAACTTGCTTGTAATGTGGCAACAGCATTGCCACTTCAGCAATTAACTAACATTTGGGACATCAATAATCTCCACCAACTTTCTTTTTAGCACACATTTATTAAACATCTAACAGAAATTTCTAATATGTTTTAAGTGTGTATTTATTTTAGAATTAATATTTAAGTGCCATTTTTGGCCAATGTTGAGAAACTTACATTGCGCAAATTATTCCAAAATGTGATCACTATAAATCTCTGTACATTTACCTTGTTAGTTAAATTATCTATTTTTGAATTTGGTAAACTGGTTGTAAGAAAAAAAGAAAAGGCTGATGATGGTCATGATAAAGCTGAGGTAAAGTGGATAAAATTAAAGAGGAGGGGAAGTGGGTATTTTGTCTGCTGTATGTAAAAATGTGTAAATGCCTAGCAGGAATTATTTGATTTAATTCTTGTAGGTTGCTTATTCAAATACTTTACTTCATGTATACCATTATTACAAGGACGGCAGGTTGTACTGGTGAGACAGGAAGGTATGGAAAGAGAGGTGAGAGGAGGACAGGAGAGAGAGAAAAGAGGCAGATTAAAATGACAGGAGAGAAGAAGGGAGGCAATACGTCTTGAAACAATTTTTAATCAACTGTGTACAATTATGTGTCTAAAGCCCTTCACGTGTCAGCTGACATACTAAGTATCTTCCAGTGGTGCAAAATAAAACTTCAGCATCACTGCTGGAAAAAAAGTCCTCGGGAAAACACTGCTGTCAAACAACCTGTGAACAATTTTCCACAACAGAACCATCATTTAAAAAGTGCTGTCTTGCACAATAGCATCCTCTGCCCATTACATCCTCATTCTTAAGATGGATACTCTTTAGACTGACTCACAGCCTTTCTCTGAGTACATTACTCCTCACTCATACCCATACATATTCATACAAACACTAAAAAAGATCAATCCAGATGATGGATGTCCAATCAAAGTGCCCAACTAAGTTCAATGTACTTTAAAATGTGAAAGGCCACAGTGAATTTAATGTTAGCAGCATAAAGTTGCAAAGAAGATGAACTCTATTTCTGGCTATGTTATAAGGATAAAAACCCAAAATTGGATCTCCAATGGACAAATCATTCACCACTGGTGAAAGCATGCACCATTTCTGCCATCTGAATTGCATTCGTTCAGCATGAAATAAATGTTTACCGAAGAACTGTTTTTCACTTGGGAATGGTCATCTGGTAGGAGATGACGGTGCTGGTGAGTCATGGTGGACAAATATAGGGACAGGGAAAACGAGCAATGCAGTTTTAACTGATCTAATGAATACCCTTGCCTGCATGGTCTATCAGTAATGACAATGCTGTTGATTCAAAAGGAAATTGCCTTTATTTTTGTAATAAGTGACTGCTTCACTTGCAGAAATATGCCCACTCCATAATCAAGGTTACAATTCTTAATTAAGTATTTTGTGGCAGAATGTGGAAATAATAACAGCTGATGTTGTAGAGGCCAACAATAGACCGTATCACTTTGTTGGCAGTTTAAATCATGCTCACTTCAAATCCCATTGAGTTAATCAAACACACTTTCTGTCCATCTTCTGCATAGGCTTTCCTCCACCTAAAAGATACTTTTCCGCTTTCCTGCTCACCCTAGCTTTTATCTTGTCTTTTACTCTTTCTTGTTCTGTACACAGGAATCCACAAAGGTTATTTGTAAAGTAACAATTAAGGGAAAATCTAGATTTGTTTTTACTACAACACTTCATGTAAAAGTGGATAAATGCATCAAAGACATTGACAGCCAGTCAAATGGGGAATCCCTCCCTCGCTCACTCTCTCTGTGATAAGAGGGACTGTAGGTTGACAGGTTAGAGCTGGTTCTGCTGCAATGTGATATCAAATTATTCACTATGGCAATGCGACCAAACACATAAAACACACTACAAAGACTTACCTCCAGTCTATTCTTGTTTTCAAAGCTGGGTTTCATCTTGGACAGTTCACCAACAAAGGGTGGTGTTGGGGTGTATTCTCAAAATGACACAAAACAGAGGATGTATGTACCTTTAGAGGATTCATGTCTCCTGTTTGCTGTGCTCCTTGTTTCTCATTCTTCACTCTCATCTTTATTTACAGTTCTTTTACCATGGCCCACTACCTTTTTCAGCCTGTTGTTATTAGGGGTCCAACCGAGGGGATGCTTTCTGTCAATGCGGTTCCCAGTAACAGTGGTGCTGGGAACCCTAGAGTAATAGGATTTCATATTATTATTTTTACACCACTAAAAGTGTCCCTGCAGCCTAACCCATGCACGGTGGGGCAGTGCAATTTTCTTTTGCCAGGATGGGGGCACTATTATAAAAATACCATATTTTGCCATATAACTCCCATACCGTACACCGCATCTTCAAAAACCTTATATCCACGCGTTCCCTGAATGGAGCTGAATCATCTGACGTAGGCCACACCCATTTGCGCCTAGGACTTGATATCGTCAATGACTTTTCAAATCGATTTGATTCCGATTCACGTGGTCCCGATTCAATTTTATTTTCGATTTAATATCAATTAGGTTAGGAACATTTCAGTTACAATACCAATTTAGGTTGGATATTAAAGCGATTCTACAATTTTACAAGGTTCCCTTTAACTTGCTGCATTCTTAAAAGTATCAATGTTTAGCTGTCCACTGGTCTTAATAGGATGGGTTATAAATGCAGAAATGGAATTTCACTCAATTCTTCCACAAAATAACAAACTGAAATGTTTTTGTAGCTAGTGACCAAAACACAAACTTTTGAATATCTCGTCCATAGTAAATGTTATCAATGCAAAACTTAAAATTTGTGTTTGCCATACCACTCTGAGGCTCTGGACCAAATGTGGCGAACACTGGCCATTAGGGGACGCTACAAATATGAACATTTTATATTTCATGAATGGCTCATACTATTTTTATGAAATTTGGAGGGTACAATTTAGGGCCACTCCTGAGGTTACGCCTACTTGTACTGATTGGTCAAAATGCGCGTGGCCAAATACACCAACAAATATTTTGGATTCACCTTTTACACTAACACGCAAAAGGCTTGGACCCCGTCATGCTTGCAGTTCTAGTACATTATTATATTCTCATGGTGTGCACAATACACTTGTAATGAGCCACATGTTTTAATCACATTTAAACCTATTAAATAATCAGATGTTGGATTGCCAGCAACAGTCAAATAACTTATACTAATTATTGTTGCATTACAAAAAAAAAAAAATGCAACATATACATCAGGAAAAGAGCTGTCCAACAGCCAGATGGTTTATGACACAATTGGTCACTTAATAAGCTTAATAAGTTTTTAGCTATGGTAAACAGTTGATAGAATATGCTCATCCACCAAAGTAACCATCCAAAAAGAGCAAAAACAACATGTCTACCATCCAACCATTGCCCAATAAAGATTAGATTAGTCACAGAAGCCAAGGCAGAACCAGACAGCAGACTCACTGTGAGTGCATGCCTCTCACACAGTTAGCTACAGTCTGCAAATCAGCCAGCAAACCGCCCAGTCAGTAAAACACAGACAAGACAAGCAATCAGCGAGCCAGGCAGTTCCCTATCCTGTAAAGATTGGATTAGTCATAGGACAAATGGCTTCAGCAAAGCCACTGTAACCGATGCCCTCCATGGTGGTAATTTTAGCAGTTTCCTTCAGTTCCAGAAAACCTGACACCTTATATCAAATCAACCTTTTACTATAGTCAAAAAAATACCCATACTGTACCTATACCTCAAGGAAAGTTACAGTTGATCTTAATGAAGTATTCTTTAAAATTTTAACTGCTGGAGGAAATGAACAGGAGGTAGGTTTCCACAAAAAAAGTGAAGAGCAGTGAAGTTCATTCATTAGATTGTCCTCTTTTATTTATGTGTTTGGGGGTGAAAGCACTGTAGAGATAAGGCATGCTTATGTAACTTGAATAGATGAAATAATTCTGTCAAGAAGTATGAACCTTAAGTGGTTATATCTTAATTCAACCCTTTTTGTACCTGTATATCTACTTGAACAATTGCAGGGTTGTAACTAGAATAAGTCTGAGTGCAAAGACAACTGTCAAGTATAACTAAGGGATCGTATTTAGATTGTACTAAGCTTTAGCATGAAGCATATTAAATGAAAAAATCCAAATAACTTTATTTCTCCCGTGAGGGAACTTTGTTATTATAGTGAAATTCAGACCTTATCATGGCTACATTTCAAGTTTAATTAAATCTGACCAGTAGACATGTAATTAAATCATAAGTTTGTGCGAAATAAATTTGCAGACAAATTGAATGTAATTCAAATGACATATTTCATCGTCATCACCATATATTCCCACCAAAACATTAAGTCCATTCTAATTCAAAAGTTCAGGAAAATCTAAAATCTAAAATTCATTTTCAGTGAATTATCTCAAAGCTAACATCATTGAAAACACTGCACATCTCCTGCAGCCTTCATAACTGAGAAGTATTACAATCTATAATGGATTTCATGCTTAATTATTATTTCTCATGCAAGAGGAAATGGAATTGATGAGATAAATCATTTTAGAAACCAAATATCCTAAATTAGCCACTTTGAAGGTTTAGTAAAGACATTTCGTTTATGTTTTCAGATGTTGGATTCAGTGTTCCACCTCAGATTGGTCTGAATTGTGACCCAACAAAATTGCAGATACAAGGAGTTTCCTTCATAGGGTGTCTGGGCTCATCTTTAGGGACAGGGGGAGCCCCTGAGACATCTAGGAGAAGCTCAAATTAAAATAAAACCACTGCTCCTTCATTTTAAAAGGAGTCCTTTATGGTGGTTTTGAGCATCCGATTAGAATGCCTCTTAGTCACACCAGTGGAGATATTCCTGGCAAGTCCAATGGAGAAGAACCTGGAACAAAGCCAGGATAAACAGAAGAGATTACATTACATTACTGACCTGGAAACCCCATATGAACCTCCAGGTGGAGCAGGAGGTAACTGAATAGCCAGACAAATATACCCCAGATACTGTATATTTTTCATGAGTCACTCTTCATGACACACCTCCACAAGATGGGAAAAGAGGGAATCAATAGGTATTTTCTCTGTCTCCATCTGCCTTTTATACATTTTTCTCCTTCACTTCCAACATCATCCTGCAGTAACTGGTCATTCTACTGTAAGGCCGGTTACACATTGGATGCGTCGCGTGAGCGTGTCAGCTCCCATGTTAACAGGTAAGAGCTTATGCCTGCTAGAAATAGAACCGACGCCTATTTTTCACATGACATGCAAGCATGTTGGAAGCATTTCCAGGCAAATAGAATAGGAAAAGAGGTTTATATGTCGTTTAGACACGAATACATATTAATAAATAACATGTTGATGTTTGAAAGTCTCTAGGTTTTGATATAAATGCAGATATAAATGTATTATATATGTACTAATATTGCACCTATTAATACAGAACGAAAATTTCTGTAGTCTATTTTGCCGTCAATACTGCCGACGCTGTCTTTGCTGTAATCAAATCAGAATATATTCATGTTTAACATGGTATTTCATTTTATCAATGGGAAACATACATGTGTACAGACAAGGCTAGCAGCAGCAGCACCGCGTCAGACACGTTTCTGGTGTGTAAAGACAGAAAAATCCACACAGCTTACACGCAACAGAAACGCCACGCTCACGCCACGCAGGCAGTGTGTAACCGGCCTAAGTAATTTTTGTCCCTATCTATCCCTAACTTCTCTTTTAAATTTTCTGTTTTTACCTATTTGTTTTTATGAGTTATCACGTATGCATCACTTGCAGAGTTGCATTCAGCTAAATTTTTAAGCGACTATGACATTTATGTGATCACAGGACACGATCACCCAGGAGGAACACGTTTTTTGTCATTATACTCCAATAACATTTCGAGGGAATTCAGATGGGCAATTTTGCCGTCAGCCAGGAGGAGAATTACATAGTGAGACAACATCTAAGCGGAAAACAACAAAGAGGGCTATGCAGAACAAACCAGACCATCTGTTCCTCGCCTTACAACCATCCTGTGGTGTTGTATTGATGATTACAATACAACCTGAGCTGAGATGGAAATTAAATAGACAAATAAATCTGGTCAAAACTGAGTTTAACATGTTTCTTTTAAACGAGCAGTCTTTTTGACAGTTGCCAGATGATGCTGCTTTGCAGGAGACATGCTGTTGTCTCTCACAGATGATTACCATTGGTCCCCCTTACGATGATGTCATATACAACAGCAAACTACACCTTTTATGTCATTTTCATTATCTCCAGATCAATGCAGTGTAGATACATACTTTTTTTTAGTTTAGAAGCAGGGAGATGTGCTATTTCAACAAGGTCTTCCATGCAAGAGCAGGCATTCCAGAAGTTTTGTTATCCAGCCTGGAACTGTAACGTCTTTGTGCAATAAATCGCTAAATATTATATATCAGCATTAGCATCTTGCACACTAACTTTGTTTTGTTTGATTGACAGTTGCAAATACAAACATATGTAAAGTAGCATCAGGTCAAGAAACAAAAGGTTATATATGTCAGTTTATTTTTTTAACCCCTGGATTTACGTATTAGTAATAACAGGATTTCTTTTTACCCTTTGTTCTATGTCTGTGGGTTGTACTTATTTCTTTATCCATGCCTTACCAAGTTTTTTGTATATATATATATATATATATATATATATATATATATATATATATAAATAAATATATAAAATTGTATCAGCAAAAAGCAAAGATTCAGCCAGCAGAAGTAAATCTGAAAGTATACAGAAGCACAATGTCAGAAACCTTTAGTATTTTGAACTGGTGATTGAGGATTTTGAACTCTTTTTGTTGAATTATTTCTAAATTCAAGAGACATGATGAAATTGTTGAAGTTATTTGAAGGTTTATAACTCACATGGGGAGGTACTCTCTTTTTATGTGTGCATGAATGGCCATATGCTTGTGCAGCTTTACTTTCATTAAAGCAACATTTTCTCCCCATTCTTTTTGTGCCACTAAGTGATGGCTAATACAGACTGGAATCAAACAGTTGAGTCCCCTCAGCCCCTTTAAGATCATGTGAATGCATGTATCATAATGCACTTTTGCCTATTTAAACTAGAGAGGGGAGGCATGGTAGCTATGTTTAAAGCAGACATGAAGGCATCAGATAGAGCAAGCATCAATGAGAGCGACTGCAATGCTTCGTAGGGCGGACGAGAGCAGGGTGAGTGACAGTGACAGGCCGATTCAACAGCTTACCACGACAATCCCACTGCTTACTTACTCACTTCCTTTTTGCAGCCTTATTCCCTCAGTCAGTCTAATGTGCTCTTCCTTTTTTCTGTCTCTTTCGCCGACTATAGACTTGTAGGCTTGTTTATCTTTTCCTAATTCCACTCGTCAATCATTCTCTCTCAGCAGACAGATCATTAGGATTAGCGCTCTGACACTGCCTATCCCATCAGATGCTGATCGGCCACAGTGGCAGAGTGTGGGAAACAGAAAATGAGCTCCTGACAGATAATAGCCTGCTCTGTACCTTACATCAGAGGAAAAAGATTGAGGGGGGGAAAAGGCGACGAGTGAGAAAGAGAGAGAATTGCCGACGTCTCTTTGACACTCATCTTTGGACTTTAAGGGCATTTGCTTTTCTACTGAGAAAAGATTTGTTTTTTCATGGCAGTGGTCTCAGCCATTCAGGGTTTCTCCTCATCAGTGACAGCAAATATTAGAATGCAATTGTACTTATTCAGCATTAGGGAATTGCAGGAGATTTTCCCTGTGGAACTAGAGAACAATTTATGTATTTGCTTTATTTGACAGTGGAGCTTACAGGTGTGAGTCCCTTGCTTCATTTTACGATTATTGCAGTTTTAAATGAATAATTCATAATAATCTATGCTATTTTTATTTTTCATTTCTTTTTCACCCCTTTTTTAGTATCTTCAAACAAACAAGGATGTGAAGGTTAGCTGTTTGTTCATCATCTTATGGATTCAAATAAATCTGCTCTTTATTTAACAAGTAAAGGCAAAAATGGCTCTGTTGGCCTGAATGGGGGCTAGGTGCTGGTAATGAATGAATGCAATTTAGTGATGTTGTATACAGCTTTGTGAAAGTCTTTATGCACAGCAATCACGGATAAAATGGGACTGCTAATGGCATACAGGAGAGCACAGAGTAATGAGCAGGACCTCCCAGCTGTGTTGTGCCTGCTGACTAATGTGGCGTCCCTAACAACAACAGCGCCAGCCACTGGCTCAGTACAGCTCTAAAGAGGAAGGTCATTATGAATTGAGCCGTGAACAGATGAAGTGTGTGGGCAAACATGTCTATATGGCAAACTAGTGCTTATATATATGTTGTAATTCAGGGATATACTATGTATAGATACATGCACGTATGAAGTGGATGAGTGTCTCTTCATCCTTATATTCTCCAAATGACAGATATGTCATATCCATGACATTGCGCCAATACACACTATACAAAAAGTCCTATTGGCCAGCTCTTCCCTTGTTAAATTGTCTACATCAATCTCTATGACACGTAGCATGCGAATACTTTTACAGAGACATAATAAAAGATGACAAAGATATTCAAATTGAGGGGTCAGACCCCAAAGTGTCTTTCGTCTCTTTCAAAAGTACTCATTCAATAAATTAAATGTAGTTATTAGTCAATAAACTTCTTGATTATTTAGGAAATGCTGGCACTTGGTACTGTTTCACTAAACTTATTTATATCACTGTCAAATGGCACATACAGTTCTGTATTTTATTAAAACACAATATACTGAAAAAGTCTTTTGTTTGGCTAACAGATGTCGTGCAAAATCTTTGTTCAACGTTTTATACATATTTATCAGATTGTGAAGACAGAAAACGTTTGAGAACCACAGCCATACGGCATCAGTAACTTAAAAACAAGTAAAACAAATATGGCAGACTGCTTTACATTGTATTCTATTGTAATCAGCCTCATCTAAAAGTCCAAGCCAAAATTCTATATTTAATTTGACAAGTCATTTCATTGCTCCACCATAAGATTACGTAAAGATCAATATTAGGTTTTATTCATATAACTGATAGTAGGATATGTCAGTTGTTAACGCTTTCCTTTAATTTTTTTTTACTCTTGTTAACATAGCTAGACATTTTCTATGTGCTGCTAAAACAGCAAAAAAAGATTTTAAAACCAGAAAGATAGTTTCATTGCACAAGCAGTGAGCTATTTTGTCACCATTGAGTTCAATAGAGTGAAAAGACTGAAGCAAATATTACCAGCATTTTCCAAACTACACGTTTGTGAATGTGATACTCAATTGAATGCATTTGCTTCTATTTCAACATTTCAATATGCCTAGTATACCATATCACATTACATTAAAGGTGCCATATGACATTCAGAGTCTGGGCCGGGATTGCCTGAACACGGCAGACAGGACAGAACACTTTAAACCCTCTGTTTCCCTCTCAAAACATTCTGCTGATGAATTGTCAGATTTTAGAAACCCTACCACTGCTGTGTCATCTGCATGTTTAATGTGCGAGCTGAAGCTAATGCCTGACATTAATTGGTTTACAGAGTGTATAAGATGGGGGACAACACACACCCTTGGGATGCATCTGTATTCATTTGACATCATGGCAGCAAGGTGAGAAGTAAAACCACTCAAGGTCAGCACAAGACTCTCCCCTGGTGTTAAGTTGCTCTTTAATCTCTCTACAAATAAAATAAGTTGTGCATTCTTTCATCTCAAAGATTTAACTTAATTCTCATTATTATGCTAGAGCAGGGATCATCAACTACATTTTTTCAAGGGCCAGAATTTTTCTAAGCAGACATTCTGGGGGCTGGACTTTCAAATAAAGAAAATAAAATGAATTTATACCTAATACGCCTATTCTTATAATTTTCACTTTCTTACTGAATTAATGCTAATTTATTTTTTACATGTATTAGTGTGAGCAAACCCCTAAAAAACATTGAAACTCCATAATGATAACTGGCTCTTTAACTAGAAAATGATCTCAGATTAGGAGGTAGTTCATTGAGGAGTGATGGTTAAAGTCTGTGATTATGGAAACATTATTGTAGTATGCAGCGTCCTGATTGGTGGAAAATGCTTGCAGAAAGAAACGGCTGTTGTCAGGTAAACATGTCACTGTCAAAGTGGCTGAAGCAAAAAGTTGACGTGGAAAAGCCCAGCTTTAATGATGAATGGACTGATAAGCAGGCTATGCACTTGTCATGTATACCTCATTTGCAATGAAAGATGCTGTTGCAAAATAATACAACCAGCATCATCATCATCAAGAATGAAGAACTCGAACATAACAATCGCGTCATTCACGTGCATATTAAGTAGCCAGATGCATCTGTTTTGGTCTTATAATACCTCCATAAATTTACCGCTCTAGCGGAGAGTTTGGTTTGTTCAGCCAGCAGTGAGGTTTACAAGAATTTGTCCAAATTTCCAGATTCCCGGCAAACTAAGATAAACAGTTAGACTAAAAACCGACAGCTTTTGTTTTAGCTTGTTTGTAAAAATTCGCTATTTGCAGAGTAGAGCTGTGTTTGCGTAAAACAGCGCGGTGGACTGAGCAGACAGAGCAGATTGAAACAGGGCTCCAGACTAACTTTTTTCACTAGGAGCACAGTGGCCCCCAACTGAAAATTTTAGGGGCACAACCAGAAAATTTAGGGGCACACACTGTAAATCAACATGCTAACCAAATATTCACATTTCTACTAATTTCCATTGTATTACTAATAAATATTTTGATAATAGATGTAGAAATGTAACCAGAAATGTGCTGTTTCAAATTCAGTGTCACTTTTGAAGATGCAACATATAAAGGTAAACTGACCCCATTGCTGTCATGACAGTAAAAAAAAAATATATATATTTTGTTTATTATTGTATTTGTATATTATTTTGTGACGGCCCCTCTGCCTCTGACTCCCGTTGCAGGAGAACGCTCTATTCCTCAGACACGCTGTATTAGCGTTACTGTTTTAAAACCGTTTTCCAGGTTAGTGGGGGTGCATACTGCTCAAACCCAACATGAAAAACATAGGTAGTAATGTTCACTCAGCGTTTAGTTTTGTTGTTAAACTGTGTGTAAAATGAGCCGTGACTGTTTTTCTGACTTACTTTTCTGACCTTATACTTTCCTCAAGTTGCCTTTTGGGACATACATGCATACATACGTACATATCATACTTGCCTCTTGAGAGGACTTTATTTCAGCATTGTATAAAATCAATGATAATGATAATAATAATATTAAAGCAAACACAGCTCTGGTATCGGAATAGTATTGGTATCGGCCGATATCCAAATTCAGGTATTGGGATCGGAAGTGAAAAAATGTGGATCGCTGCATCCCTAGTTTGTAGGGAATTAATGTTGGAATGAAAAACCTGATTACATTCACTGCCAATGTTAAGGGCAAAATGCAGGAGTACTGGGATATGTAAGACTGTGTTGGAGTGGCATGTAAGTGTTTGCCTTCAACACTAGAAGTCTAGGTCTAGGTAATTGTCCCATCTGATATGGCCAGTGACATTTTGTTTTAGCAAGAACATAATCTTTTTGAAAGAATTTTTCTTAAAGATATACAATTCTCTTCCTTTCATTCACCGCCTTTCCTCCTCACACCCACATGCCCTTTATCTAACCACACCATTTGAAAGAAAATGTTAAACACTGAATTCGTGTTTGCGTTGAATATATATATATTAAAAGCCAAGTGCCTTTGTGTGTGCGTGTTAAATTATGGATGTTCAGGTTTCAGTATGCCGCTAATGTTTTTAAAAGAGGTCTCACAGTAAAGGCCAGGAGAGTGGCTTTGCTGATTCATTTGGCTGGCTGTCCACACACAACAGACACACGCATTAAAAATGCAAAAAAAAGTTAATGTATGTACACACACACATTCAAGTACTCCTCCTGATGCTCTTAAAGTAGCTGGCTCTGGGGTAAGCAGTGACAGCAGCTTTGATCAAGAGGAACTTGACATGCTGCAAGTGGTGTGTCTCTGTGTGTGCGTGCGTGCGTGCGTGTGCGAGTGTCTCGCTCACTGATGTCAGCCTTCATCAAGTCAAAAAAAAAATTCTACTCCTTAGAGCAGAATCAAGACTAAACTAAATTATATTTGGCCTGTTGCTTGACTTGAAAATGTCAAAGAATGTGGCCGGGTTGGGTCAGTGGGTAGAGCAGGCGCACATATACTTAGAGGTTTATGCTTTGACGCAGAGGTCCAGGGTTCGAATCCGACCTGTGACAATTACCTGCATGTCTTCACCCTCTCTCTCCCCGTTCTCACCTAGCTGTCCTGAGAAATTAAAGGTGGAGAAGCCCAAAAAATAATCTCTTAAAAAAAAAATTCTCTTGGTAGACACCTCAAAATAATTTTTTTCCCATTTTCAGCTGCTATTTTTGTCCTGTTACAATCACTCTGAAGATACTATTTAATAATTAAAATGTAGTAATTAGTTTCAACGATTTTCCTTATAAAAGGACGTCTTTCACATTTTTAAGACAACTGTAGTGCACCAAACATGAGGTGAATAGGTAAATAGGTAAATCTGAGCCGTGCATACAGTTTGCCTCTCACATGCATTAGTAACACATGTAAATGTAAAAGACAAAACATGTACACCTTACTGATACCCTGTTAAAACTTCCATAAACATTAATCTGATATACCAAGAAGACATTTATATAAAATATAATCTAGATTTTGTTCAGAGCTCTTGCTACTGCCCAACACTTCTAGTGAAGTATACTATATGATGATGTATAATTGAAATAAAGTGTGATGGATTATATGCATGCCAAATTGAAGAATGGCACCTAACAATTCAGAAAGTACCATGAAAGCAGCTTCCAAAGACACTCCAGGGAGAAGATGTTTTATCATTTTACAGAATGCTGTGCTACATTGACTCTGAGTCTCATTTGCAGGATTGCTGTTGATTACAATGTCATTATTATCAATATATTTCTGGCAGACAATTAGATTAAAGTACAATAAAATGCAATGAATCAGATTTATATTCTAGTAAACATCTTTGAGGGGAAAACGTCCACATGGTTTTAAAAGCTCCAATGACAAATGTATGGGTCCACATATTCATTATCCCATATTATTTATTTGATGAGGAAGTTTCAGCTTTCCCAGACAGATACTGGACTTATAAACACACACAGAAACTTTCCTTTGAGTGACATTATTTTCTAGAGCCTTTCCCAGCTCATCTGTTGAAAATGTACCACTCTAACCTAAGTCAGATCTATTGGATAAGAAGCACACACTTCACTGCAGTCTGTCCTTTCTCCTTTTCAAAGCTCTTTTGAAGATGGCCAGTTATTAAACCAGGGAAACTGTGTATGGAAACTGACATTGAGAGGGACGAGAGAGAGAGAGGTGTGCGTGTGTGTGTGTGTGTGTGTGTGTAATGCCACACATTGGGGAATACAGATGTGTATCAGCACAGCAGAAAAGTAATCGTGCTGTTCACAGCCTGAGGGCATTTTCTCTCTCTCTCTCGCTCACACACACACACACACACACACACACACACACACACACACACACACACACACACACACACACACACACACACACACACACAAAGTACCCTTCCCAAAGTGCTGATGCTCCTGATGTGCTCGTCTTAGTACACTGCCACCATCTAAAGTTCTTTGTGCATTAAGCAGTGTAGCTTTGACACCTCTGCCCCTGTTAATGGTAATTTTAGCTAATAGTTTGAAGAACCTGTCTAAAATATTTCATAATACCCCAATGTTATTGGAACTGCTTGCATTTTCTGTCTAAGCATCGCCCTTCACCTCCCACTTCACTTCGCTTTTCTTCCCAGTAGAAAAGGGGGAGCAAAAATATGTTGAGTCCATTTTTCTTGATATTCTCAATTTGGTTGCTCATAAAGGCTCTTTGAGATATATAAATTGCTACAGTGCTCCAAAGACGGGTTGGAAAATGCCTGAACTGTCCGTTACGCTCTTTTTGGCTGTCTGTCTCACTCCCTGCAGCTCTGCCTCATGGTGCACTTCCAAAGTAAGGAGCATGCACTGGGAGGAAGGGAAGGACAGAGAGAGAGAAAGAGTAGGGAAAAAGGCAGTGCATTACACTGCATGCTAATGTTGTTGTGGTGCTTGGGTTGATATGATAGGACCATATAAACTACACATAGTCACAAATATTATCATTAACAAAGATACATTTTACTTATACAGTAGATGTGAAATGTGCATCTTTTTTAGTTTTTGGTAAGTTTAGTACAATGTTTAATGTTAGACCTTAGTCCACCTTAGGTAGTAATAGGCCTTACGCTTATCATCGGTGCATTAAATTATGGATCTCTCAATGCCATTTGGGTTATTGATGTTAAGTTATCCATTTATCAGACGAGTTCTAAACATTCTTTTCCTTAAGACTGAATGAATCAATGGACTAAAATCTAGCAGTGGATAAGTGGGCATATACTGTTGGTGAAATTTACGGTTACTTAAATTCACAATTAAATATTAACATTTTCCTGATTAGTAATATGGTGACTGGAACAACTACATGTATACTTCGAAGTTGGGTAAAATGTTTTACTGAAGGAATACCACAAAACCCATTTATAGAAATTTGAGGGACAACCAGGCCAAGATGCTAGCCTTGTGAGACCGTCCTGATCTCGTGAGCTCCAGTTTTCCACTCGCAGATCAGTCTGGCATCTTGAGATAAAGAAAATTTGGAGCCGTTCGCCAAATGAACGACCAATCAGCGTTGGTTTTGAGGCGGGTTTAGGTGTGACGCAATGAGAAGCGACTGTTCAGTCTAACCAACATGGCCGCTTCCACGGATGAGATGAGCGTAGCTATTGCGCAAGTTTTATCCAAATTAGAAAGTATTCCTTCATTGAAAGAAGATCAAAAAAAGGCACTGGAGGCTTTTCTCAGGAGGAAAAGATGTTTTTGCTCTTCTCCCAACTGGTTTCGGCAAGAGTTTGATCTGATTGGTTGATTTGGCCCGTCTATCACCAACATAGGTGGTGATAGACAGATGGTTTATCCAATCAGCTAACCAGAATTTTCGCCCCTTCCCAAAAGTTCTCCAACAGAAAGTTCCCAGATGGATATGCCGAGCAAATGCGAAGCAATCCATCTGGCGGAGTCAGGTTAGCAGGATGCTGCACTGTATGATCAATATGATCAACATATTTAACAGAGTATGTCCATCCCATATGGTTTCAACAAGTTCAAAAATTGTAATCCTTACTTGAAAACTTAAATAACATTAAAACTAATCTAAAGAACATTTGTCAGAAAAAATAGATATATAAACATGCACACATGCAACATACAAAATAAAGGTCCAATTCTCACCCTTTAATACACAAACACACAAATATGAGGTTTGTTTAATAGATGCACTTTGTTGTTTTCATGCATTAGTATTTATCATGCCAATTAGTAGTCTGTGTGCATGTGTCTGTCTGCATCTGGGTTAAATGGTGGGTTAGCAAGAATTAAATCTGTTTCTCTCCAACATGCAACAGCCAGCAGAATGAGGATTAAAAACAAAGTCACAAAAAAATATTTTCATTTTAAAATCATTATTCTAAGGATGACATACTCAACTCATTCCTTTTGCCTTGTCCAATGTATTTTATCCCTATTGTTTTTGTGGATTCTAATGTTGTGAGTGTGATCGCCATAAGCAGAAGTAATAAGATATTTGCTACTTGGGTGGCACTCAAGAGAAGCTAAGAAGTATTAAGTAGAAGTCAAATATGTAAAAATGAGATGGTGCACATTATTACTGTAAACAATAAGTTCATCTTCTACGAAGTTACTCTACTACAGACTGTGATGCAAAGCTCAGCCTTTGCTTCTCTGAAACGGTTCCCTTTACTTAACAGTTTTTCAACGCAAACCGAACTCTAATTTGTTTTTCATTGCTAGAACAAAGTTTTCAAGACTCTACACACCTATCCCATGGCTTTAACTACAACCTGCACAGCACTGTGGATTTACAGCACTTTGTATAAATGCTAACACACTGCTGTCAAAATTGTTAACCACACACTGAATGATTTCAGCCTGGTGTATTTCCAACACTTTTGATTGCAATTTCAGCTTAAAGCCTAAGCAGGTGTCTTGTTTTAGACTGGTTAGTTAACACATATTATAGTACCAGTCAAACTTTTTCACTATTTATGTAAATTACTACAGACAAATAAAAATATAATGAAGCAAGTTGCTGATTTTCATTCCTTCTTGTTTACTAAAAAAATTGCTATGTTTTAAAATACAAATTTTCATGTGAATGAAAATAATTTTTCTTTAAAGAAAATATTACAGTAATGTCTGTGAAGTCACTCAAATTATTCCAACTATAAAGATGAAAAGTTAGTAATTTCTGTATTGGTGTTTGATGCTAGTGTTTTTACTCTCAGTGTGTTCTGAGTGACAGTGTGTGTTATCTAGATGAGGATTGTTCATAGTGTTTGGCTGCACTAAGCCCGTTTTGAGACGTGTGTTGAGAGTTGTGTTGCTAGGAATGAGTTTTGCAGGTGATTTGAACTGTTTAGCTCAGGTGACTGTTGGTAATGCAGACTGTAGTTAGAGTTTTGCACATGTGGCTTCAGTTGTGACCACTGCCGTTTAGCAATCGATCAAAAGATTGTATCCAGAAAGAATTTGCACTCACCTCACTATTGTGTAAGGTATTAACAGTGTGAGCTGAAGACAGGTTAACTCGGGTTAATAGAGAGAGCAGTGGTACATAAGCTTGTAACACAATGCTAATCTCATCTGAAAGGACAGAAGAAAGAGTGATGATAAAGAGACACGGAGAGAGATTGCGGAACACAGAAAAAGGCAGAGACAAAAAGAGAAAACAGAAGGAAGACACTGGAAGCAAAAATTTGAACAATGTCAGAGTAAAACCACAATTTGAAACACACACACACACAGAGTGTTCCAACTGGGACTTCAAAGCGATGAGAATGACCAGATCTGAGCTCAGCTGATGGCAAAGTCAATACACTGGCATGTCGGGCATAACAGCGTGTGTGTGTGTGTGTGTGTGTGTGTGTGTGTGTGTGTGTGTGTGTCTGTGTGTTGCTGCCACAGCAAAAAGCGGTCAAGCTGTTGGATTTACTAGATAAGCATTCTGGATGGCTGCTCATGGCTGAAGTCTTTACTCACACACACACAGAGGCACATACACATACACAGACTCCAGAGATGATGACAGATCTGGCTATGATACACGTGATATGAAACCTGGTGTTTCAGCACAACATAGGTTTCACTGTGTGTAGCCACTCAGATCCAGATAAGAACTTATTGGATTTATATGTGTGTGTGTGTGTGTGTGTGTGTGTGTGTGTGTGTGTGTGTGTGTGTGTGTGTGTGTGTGTGTGTATCACTAGCATTTTTCTTGTGACCTTTGCCCACAGAGAGATGGCTATGAAGAGTTAGAGTATATAGTTAGGTTCTATTGAATGGCAAGTTCAGTTTCAAAGCCCTTCCAGATGGTTCTCTCGACTAAAGTTATTTGCATGCATTGTCAATGTGAATTGAGTTACCACCGGAGTATGTTGAGTCTCAAATACCACTTGCTGGCTAAACATACAGCTCCCCTCCATGTTAAAGGCTGGCCACACTGGATAGTTTGCAAACGAAGATGCCTGGACAACTCTACAAGCAACAACTATTAACAGTGAGTGTCAGTGTCTGTTGCTGTAGAGCAGGGGTCACCAACCTTTTTGAAACTGAGAGCTACTTCATGGGTATTGAGTCATACGAAGGGCTACCAGTTTAATGCACTCTTCTGAAATAACAAATTTGCTCAGTTTGCCTTTAGTTATATATGATTATTAATGATTAATGATACTCATCTATGTGAAGACACTGATCATGTTAATGATTTCTCACAATAATTATCAACAATGACTTAACAAGGTGGGAAACAGATAATATAAATATTCAATTTTCATTTTTAGAACAGGCCTGGGGGCTACTCATGTGGTCCTTGGGAGCTACCTGGTGCCCGTGGGCACCGTGTTGGTGACCCCTGCTGTAGAGCATGAGGTTCATTCTTTTGTGTTGAGCTGCTTAAAAGAAATGTTTAGTTAACCTTTACAAGTGTAAAGTGGGACACTACATCATGTTAGCAATACCAAGTAATGTGACATTCAGGTCAATATTCCCATGTGCTGTTGCTTGATAGGCTTGAGTTTGGAAATGTGGCCCATTTGCAATTCCATGACAACTCATCAGATACTATAGAAAGCTGATACTGAATGGACCTTGCGGTGAAAATGTTTTATCAAAATCTGATCGTAAACTGCAGATGAAAACAAGGCAACAATTGTTAGTTTTGACAAGTAAAAAAAAAAAAAAAAAAAAAAAAACATTTGTAGATTTACTTCTTGACTTTTATTGAAATTTGTAACTAACCAATAGCGTGTCTGTGCTGTATATGTGCCAGTGCATAGGTTTAGTGTTTTATCCATGATTATCTAAAAGAAAGCTGTTTGAATTCACTAATACATCCATTTCTTCATATACACAGCCATGCAAACAAGCAGACAGAAACACCCACACACACCCACACACACACACACACGATTACAAGCTACACCGACAGCCATCTGTTTTTGAAATAAAAAGAAATTAATTAAATACAACCTTGGAATGGTACATTTGGAGAACACTGCTGGTGTTGTCAGATTCACTTGCATCAGGAAAATGCATCCACATGTTAAACAAATTCTCAACTCAGTGTTTCATGTTTGTATAGTCTGCCACAATTATGAGTATAATAATGATGAGGAAAACATTTTTAAATGGGATGTTTGATTAATTGAGTGGCTACACACTGTGTCCAAATCCTTAAGTAATATGTCAAAAGGCAAACTTCAGTCTGACATCTCTCTCAAAAAATAACCTGTGATTGATGTTATCTTACTACGCCAGTATCAGAGTGGAAAATACTTTAAAGAGAAAACTGAGTAACAATTTCCTCTTGGTTTGTCAGATAATATGGACTGTTGCCAAGAAATGATAATCGACCTCTCTAAAAAAAAAAAAAAAAAAAAAAAGAATATTTAGTTTTCCTGCATGGCATTTCTCATATATTCTCTGAAGCACTATGCCTGTTGATGTTAGATAAAAAAATACTGATGGATATCTGATTATAGGTAAGCACTTATCAGTTGTACGCGATAGCTGATCTTCACCCATGCTTCAAATATGTATGCATGTGCATGGGAGCGGCATCAGCGTAGGCAGTAACAGACGTGTGGACCGGGATGGATCTGGTATAATACAGTTGATGGATGAAGAGATTATTGTTAGCGGCACAGGCATTCTGCTGCTTTGCGAGAGTGTGTATTTGTGTGTGTATGTGTGTGTTTTCCAATTCATACAATAATGCTTAGATAATACACTCGCTGACCTCCAGACATCTTCCTCTCCACCTCGTCGCAATTTCCCCATCTCTACCTCATTTTTCTCACTCATCCCCCTGACCTCATTTGTCACTTCTTCTCCTTTTTCTCCCTCCAACCACACTTTGTCTCCTCCATCGCTTCAATCGCTCTAACCACTGTAATATGACAGTACTTCACAAAAGACCACACACCTCTCTGTCTCTCCCCTTCAGCCATAGACAGCCGTGTTTGTTGCACTTATAATACCAGGCAATCCTGAGAATATTAATGATTTTCTTTGCTGAATTACAGAATGAATACACTTAGCGGGTTGACTGAATGAAAGGCTGGCTGTTCATTTGCTTAATGGTGATACAAATATCACTAAAAGTCAAAGTGTTACCCTCATTGCCTGCCAGGTTGCACATCTGACTAACTGGCTAAATAACCAGCTGACTGAGGCAGGCAGAGAGCATGGTGGAGAGAAGATGCCCCTGCTGGCAAACAAAGAAAAATACTGACATCTGTCTTCTCTGTTCCTCCGGCTATTTTCTCAACCATTCCACAGCTATTTCTGACTCTAGCTCTGGGGATAAATACCTTACTTCTATTTAGTGCCAGCCTCCACCCTTTTTCCAGATTTACAAACCCTCAAAATAAGATGCCTCACAGCTAAATAATGGACAAAGCTTAAGAGTTGGATTTGTTAACCATCCATTTCATAGCTCAAACGTATAAGTATATTTCATGGAAGAAGAAAGATACCACAAGAACAGGAAATACAGCCAACTGTGAGCTTTTCTGAGGAAATCAAATGCTGCAGATTATATCTCTGCACTTTTATGTTGTTGAGTTCTGAATGCCGTTTAAAGTTAAAATGGATCGGGGGCTTCAAAGAATCAAGACTTTCCAAGACTTGCTACAGTAAATCTGGGTTGACATAGTATGCAAACAAACTAAAATAAATAATGTGTCATTTAAAAAATGCCTTGTTTGGATAGTAGTGAAAAAGAGTACAGCTGAGCTGCAAACCAACCTGAAAATCGTATATACAGAAATTCAATGAAACAGCGAAACAGATTCCTTCAGGGAAAATGCCCTTTTATGGGACGGCAGTGTCACAAAACACTCATATCATTTAAAGCAGAACTGACATACATTTTGCCATGTTATGTTTCCAATTTAAGGGAGTCGTGTTTGATTTTCGCTGTGTCATGTTTCATACAAGTTTGTTTCTGTCTTGTGGTATGAGTCATGCTTTGTGTTTTATGTTCAGCCTAACAAGCAGCTGTGTACATTGTCTCAATATGTTTTACAATGTGTAAATCTGCCAATAGCTAATGTAATAAGAACACCCTCTTGCCAATGATAGTTCTGCATTAGCATGCTGAGGACATCTTAAAGCTTATGTTTTTGTTATTGTCTTTTTAACGACTGTATGCACAATTATTTAGTGCAGCAGTGAATGCATTTCTCCTCGGGGATCAATGTAGTTAATCTTATCTCTAATCTTCCTACAAGAGCAACAGATAAGACATTTTGTTTATGACGAGGGAAATTGAACAAGCATGGGATATGACCTTATGTTCTTAACCATTGTGTGGTCCTTTTCGAAAATCTGTTCAAAAATATGGGTTTATTTCAACCATAAAAAAAACATGGATGGTAACATACACGAAACAGGCTGTAATTACTGTAAGTTTATAAAAATTCATAATTTCTGTTTTTTTTTTAACATGAATGAGGTTTATTGACCATGAATTCCAAACATAAGTGTAAAACTAGTGGTGGTAAATTGGAATGAAGTTGGCTTAGAAGATATAACAGAATTGGAAAATGTATACTTTATGCTTTATAAAACAGACCGAGTCAATTTTGACCTGGGAAGACAACACAAGGGTTAAGTTGCTGTAAGTGATTCTCATAAAGAGGAATTATGCTTTCAGAACTCGAGGTCCGAGGACTATATCCTTCGCTTTCCACTTCCGGGATTGCTCCGGTGCAGCAGGAAATTACACCGGATGCATGTATTTTCCCGTTTCCTTCCACTTTCTTTGTGTTGGAATTTTAAATTCGGTGGATTCATGAGGACTATTGTTGACAGCTCCTCAGATCTCTGCATGGTAAATTGAGACACCTAGCTAGACTATCTGTCCAATCTGAGTTTTCTCCCGCACTCTCTGTGGCTCTGCGGAGTTTAGCACTGCCCATGACGATTCTGATTGGTTTAAATAAATGCCACTAAACCAGAGCACGTTTTCCTCCCATCCCCAAATGCTATGTGGAGTAGCCAGTCCCTCCTTCAGCGCAATTTGGAGGAGGGTCTGGCAAAGCGAGACTAGAGGACAAGAGTCTAAACATTTCATTTGGATAATAAAGGCTGAGAAACTCCACTTATTCTGTGACATTTACAGCATGTAGTAGTAGGTGTGGACACAATACCATGAAAACATGCAAAATACAAGACAGCACAATAAGTTATTTCTACCTGTAGTAGCTTATCGCACAATACAATAGCTTCAATTATTTAGTTCATGAACTGTACAGAAGATAACATGGAAACTTTACAATACTGTATCATGCAATACAATAACGCCCTTAACTGCAGTCTTAAAAATTACCATAGAGCTTCACAAAGGTTGTATTTATCACGGATTCAATTACATTAGATTCAACAGGTGTTTGGTGTACACATGGCTTAGATAATCTTATCTCTACATTCCATAGTTGGCAAACTGAATTATGTGGCGCTGACATCAACTTCCAACTTTCAATCAACCTACCAAGGCATTGTATATTAACAAAGGATAGATACAACATGAATCTATAATGAGTGATGTCTACGCCATTTGTGAAGTTAATCTTATACTGCAAAAAGGTTTACAAAAGCATGCAAATCCAGACAATACATACTAGGTGCTGAATAGAAGAACGTGGAAAGATGGGAAAATAATATTGATCCCATTAACATATATTTAAAGATCAGCTATTATACTACTTTTGTGGTCTTAGTTTTTGATTCAGGACTCCTACTGTATAGAGCAGCCTGACATGATTCACCGCACAATTAACTATGTAGATAGTTGGGAAACTCTTCCCGTCATCTGTGCACTTTCTGATGCGCCTCTCAAAGCTTGGTTTAGGTTATTATTATTCTATAGCAAAGGCAGTACACTCTTTAAGTTTGCATCACATGCATCACACGCAGCACAAAATACAAACAGTGGTTAATCATCTTGGCCCTGAAACTAATGACTGAATGTTGATGGCAAATGATGCTAACAATACAAAAAAGAAGTGGTTTACTGATACGTGACCAGTGCAGGCCTAAGGGCTGAAGGTGCAACTATACATCAGTAGGGCTGTGTATCGTTAAAGAAATTTCGATACCGGTACCTATACCAATACCGTGAATTGGATGCTGGTTCCTGAACAATACTTTTTTCAATACCGATTTTATAAAATCCAATCTTTTTTTTTTTTTTTCAGCTCTTCTACGTGAGCACATCTCTGACCTACATTATTAAATGTTGGCAGAAACATGTTGCATGCCTATTGGCTCACTGACGCTAAGGAGATTTGCTCCTAAGGTACTGAAATTTTGTATTGAATGATGAGGCATTTGTCAATACTTAATTCTAAGGAGGCAATTCAGTCTGCGCCTAAAAAGTCGAATTTGGTACCCAGCCCTATTCATAAGTCTAAGGGACTGTTCATTATTTAAGGGGCCACCAGAAGAGTTTTGGGACCTTTAGGCTAAAAAGACTTGACCCTCCCCTCACCAGTAATAATTTGTCTATGACCCCCAAAGATGCGACTTGATTTTTTACAGCCATGATATACACGAGTTAACCTCTGCATTCTCATCTTACACGTCATACTCCTCTGTTATGGTGTGGTGGCCATTTCAGTAGATTTACTCACTAACATTGTTGTGGAAACACAATAAGCATGGAAACTAAATGCACACTTCCTGCATTACCTTAAATACTACTCATCTAGTAAACTAGTATTCACATGAAATAAAATAATAAAACATTGAGACCATTTAGAAAAGGACACTGGGTAATAACAAATCCAACACTGGTTGCTATGGACTCTTCACTAGGCTTCCTCATTCATTGTATATTTTAGCACATAGGTAAAGCTGCCGAAGTTGAACATTATATTCAAAACATATATGTTTATTTTTAAAGCAGATTTTAAATTGCATTGTAACAATTTAACAATTCGCCCTTATGAAATCCAATCGCGGCACGGCTGTCTTGGAACAAAATAAATAAACAGACGGTGGCAGAATGCCCCAACACTTAAATTCAACTAAAATGTAACAGTGAACAATCAGTGTTTGATCTACAGTCTGTTGAGATGCTTCTCCAAACGCAGAAACAAAGCGCAGTCACACCATAAAACATTAAGACACGTTGAGAAAAAAGATCCGTATTTTGCCATAATCCAATGACACGGAAAAAAAGTAATCCACAGCGATCAGTAGATCCACAAATAGAGTCACTGTGTATCCAGCAAGGCCTATACGCACGTCACATTTACCAGCCAGCAACAAACAAGTGAACGGGGTCTCTCCACTTAAACAAAGCGGAATAAACGTATAAAAGTCCAAAACTACACAAAACCCGCAATCAATTAGTAAGCTGACATCAAATGTATATACATGGCATTTAGGAAACCTTTATTGCAAGGTTGGCACGGCAAGATGTCCAGACTAGTTCAACAGTCATTTTCGTTTTTTACGTCCTGCTGCTCCCATCGTCAGCCAGGTAATATTGTTTTTTACTAAAGCAGTATATGAAATCTGATGTATTACCTACCACCATTTAGTTGTTTTGTTTTATTTAAGAGATTTATAAAATATCTGGTCATGCCAGATGTAATTATTCCACTAATTTTTTAAAACAATGCAATTACCCGTTTCAGCCACCCCCCAGATTAAAAAATGTTGGGTGACCCTCCCCTCAACAAAGAATAAAAAGACATGACCCTCCCCTATTTTCCTCCAGTGGTCCATAAATACCGAACGGTCCCTAAACAAGATATTCCGGCATCAATGGTTTGTTCACTTGTAGTATTGCATGAACTGTGCCCTATGAAGTCTTAACTTTGACTGACATTCCTGCCTAAGGGTAATTGTCAGTTGAGTCATGCTGACATTGAAGTCTAAGTTTCGCATAATGGCTAACCGACTGTGATGATACTTTAGTTTTAGGCTACTTTTACAACGTGTAGCAAGTGTATAACTTAATGAAAGTCCAGTTTAACTCACATTTGTGAAAAAGTTTGGATCATAAAGCAATAACTTAGGAAGCAAAACAAAATATCCTTCCGTTTTACGACTAATCAAGGTTTTCCTGGTGTTGGCGAGGGAGAGATCACTAAAGCAACTTGGAGAAGCAGCTTGTCACTAAAATGAGAATAGCTGGTCCACCTTAAAGCCAGTCCACCTCAAGTTATGGAGCCTGAGCTGAAGTTGTTGCTAGCTCTGTGGCTAAACCTAAAACCTTCACTTTCTTTAACCAGCAGCTAGCAAGCAAGACACAGGAACTTGGCTTGGGTCTTAAAGAGTTTTAGGCTACAACTCTTTAAGACCCAAGCCAAGTTCCTGTGTCTTGCTTGCTGTAGCATTTATTCACCGACAGATGTACACAGACACCGCTACGTTCACAGCTGTAGCGTCACTCACCGACTAGTCTCTGGTTTATTGGCATTTTTTAAAACCAATAAAAATTGTCATGGGCATTGCTAAGCGCCGGACGGAGCCCAGGTGCCTCTGTATAATGGCCTCGGGAAGGGCCTTGTTTTGGGGGAACGTGTACGTTAAACAGTTGTTTTAGTCGTGCAACAGAAAACTCAACCTCAAATTCCAACATGAAGACAACGGAAGGTAACGGACATCCAGCCGAATAAAGGACATCTGGCAGAATTTCCGGTGGGAATGAAGCAATCCCGGAAGTGGAAGGTCGTGGATATAGACTACTCACTGACACACTCTCGCTAACATGCAGGCTGTAGCTGCTGCTGTGGGTGTTCAGGGTGCTTGCTAGAAGCTTGCTCCTGATATTATTTGTGAACTTCTGGATGGCGGTTCTTCATATGAGTTCTTCAATTGGTGGTGTTGAAGGATTTTACATGGTATCCTCGCATTATTCCAAAGTACTGCATACTGCACTCACAGAAAAACATTCAGACCGCGGACATTGCTTAGTCTTCACTTTAGCATGTACATTATGTTCTGCATCACTGAATCACAAACTCTGTGTGGCCAGTTTTGCTACTTGGACTGATGCTGATGTATAAAGACATGACTAACATTGGCAGATACTGATGTGATTGCCGATATATCCTGCATCCCTGGAACAAGCACAGCTTGGACCGACGTGTTTCTAAGGTCAACACAAAAATAATTGTTCTCATCTCTAAAGAAAACCTTCCACCAGAAGCAAACCTTAACAAACACACACATGCTGTTGTCTGCCCACGCAACAGACATACTCACTACCTCTACCACCTACATAGCAGGTATACATGTGTTTACGCATCCACACAAATCACAGATATTAGGGCATTGATTTTTTTTTGTGCAGCCTCTAGACAGTCTGTCTAAGAGAGGGAATCAGCAGAATAATTGTTCATTTCCTGCTCTACTCCATAGCTCAGTGATAGAAAGGAAATTCTGCAGACAGACAGGGAAACAGACATGCACAGACAAACAGGAGGATAAGGACACAGACTGGCAAACAAACAGGCAGATGAGAAGGATAATTGTTAATTTCCTGCTGTGGTCGTGACAGGTTGATAGACATTGTGGTACACGGACTGTTAATTTTCTTTGCTCATCTCAACTCAAAAAGCAAACACGAAGGAAGATAAAGGAGATGATTGGAATGGAATGCCATTACTGGTATCTTTCAGAAACTAAGGTTATGTATTATAAACACCGTTCTGTGAGTACAAGTGAAGCCCTAAAAAGCACAGATATATGCTATAAAGGCTCTAGAGGCTTGACCAGTCTCTTGGGATGAATGATGTTGGTTTTATCTTTCCTTCCCTCTGTAATTTCAATGCGCTGGTCCATGTAGTCAAGCCTACAGAGCCTGATTGAGGCTGTAGATTTTGGGAAATACCGTATTGGTCCGAATATAAAACAACCCTGATTATATTATTATATATATTATATTATAACCCTTCTTTCAAGTCTAATTTTTGGAAAAATACTTTTTGTAGACTAAATCTTTTTTTTTTTTATAAAGAAAATAATTTTATTTGAAAATAATTTTAATAAAAAAACACAACACTCTGGTAATGGGCATCCCATCATTCCGTTTTTTAGTCACATAATCACACACTCTCCTGTCCATCTCTTGGAAGCGGCCGCTTTGAGGACCACGGTAAGATTTATTCTGTCTGTTTGCATTTTCAGACGGTGTAACACATCCACATGACAACGCCTCGTTGTACTTCCGTTCTTCTTCCGACTTTTAGGCTTTTTTTTTGTAGCTGGATATACCATTTGTTGCATCTAAATAAATGAATGTGGATAACGTTAGTGATATTGACATGCTTGCTACAGTTACACTTCTAGTGATGAATCAGCGAAAACACATTTTATTTCGTTGATTCACTGCTTTGTTCCAACGCTGTTAAGTCTCTCTCTAGCTCGCTTGACCATATAATGTTACCGTGCTTTTGGGCGGTCATTGAGGCTTCATGCCATTTCGACCAGCTGTGACATAAAAATGAAATGGATTATTTAATTTCTATAGTTTATAGCTGACTTTACCAGCTGACTTCTCTATTGGCTGTTGAAACATGTGACGTCCCTTACGTTCTAAAACCAGCCTCTGTGACTTGAACAGCTGAAGGTCTAGACCCCAAATATAAGACGACCCCACTTTTCAAATGCATTTCCAGGGTAAAAAAAAAAACTGTCTTATATTCGGACCAATACGGTATAACCTAACAATTCAATATATATACTCAAGTCTGTCACTGCTGTAAACCATTTCCATCCCACAAATGGTACGTAAAAGGAATTTCTTTTCTTCTATTTTCTATTCTTTTACTCTTTCTTGCACTATCTTGCTAAGTCTCCCTCCCTTTGTTACACTGTCTGACCTTAAGAGAGAGATGGGATACACCTTGTGAGATAAAAAAACCCGATTCAATTCCTTCTACCCAATGTCTTGTGCTTTACAAACTGCAATACTAGTCCCTAAAATTCAAAACCAATCCTCCTGGGTCTCTCGCACTCTCTCTCTACGAGAGACTGTCTCACAGTGAAGGTTTTTTAATCTGTGTGCCTCTTATCCAACTCCGCCTCCTTCTCAATGCAACAGCATCAATTTTGCCTGGATGCACACACTAAAAAAGATTTTATGAGCCCAGTGAGTTTTGTAGTATTTGGTAGAACCCGAGGCAGCCACAGTGTCTCCTTCTCTGTGTCTCTCTCTAACGTTGTGCAGTGGTCATTAAGCGTTTGGATAAGAGCAACTTCTGTTCCAAGTCCCATTTCCTGGTTTTAGCTGTATTGCAACGACTTGTCAGTGTCTCTGCCAAATGCAAAGTGTAGAGAGGACTACTGAATGCTGAGTGTGTGTGTGTGCTAAAACTACGACAAAAAGGCATAGACAGGGATGCCAGCTTATAGGGCTATATTTCCAAACAAAAGCGTTTGCGTGACACACTGACGCAACTTCTTATCTGAAGCAGAAAAATTGTCCAAGGCTAAAAGTGCAAGAGTGATTACGTCAGTCTGCGTGTGTATGTTGTGTGCGTATTTTACTGGGCTGAATAACACAGAATACAGAAACAGAAATAAATGATTTATAAATGCTTAGATAAAAGGGTAAGCATGTACCAGTCAGGAAAATAATTTAACTTTCATTCTTCATTCTATTACTGTAATCATCAAAAGATGACAATCGCTGACCTTTGAGAAATGAATTAGCTATGATTTAGTTTGACGGACAGGGGGAAAAAAGAAAATAGTTTTTCATATTTCAAAAACACCGAAGGAAGAGTAAGTAGAGTATGACTTTTTTTTTTTTATCACTGACGGGCTTTGAAGGGATGAAAAGAAAAGTATTTCAAAAGAGGAGTTTTTCACATAAAAGAGAAAGAGAAAGGAAAACCCATATATATACTTCACTGTTTCGCCATTGGGAGGTCATTTGTTTTCACTCATCCCTCTGGGGAAATCTACAGTTGGGGACGCAGTCCGGAGTTTTACAAATAGCATTAGCTAATAAAGCTGAGCCTGCATCTTTCACTGTGGGATCTTTTACTGTTTTGAACTACTGTGTGCCTGTGCGTGTGTGTGTGTGTGCGTGTGTACTGACGTTTGCTCGATATGTGTAAAGTATACAGTATGTGCACGTGTGTGTATGTAGGTTTTTACCCTGTATTTGTGATCGTGTGTAGACATCAAACCAAGGTTGTAAAGTGCTGACATGACTTCTAGTGCTGCTCCTATAAATCTTCATATACAGGACCACATGTGACTGCAACAATAGACTCAATATAGATTTAAAACCCCAGTTTTCAAAGATGAAAGGAGGTCTACAGCAACAGCTCACCGGTCAAGGTTTAGAGTTGATAGTACACATTCTCTTTGTTATCCTCTTGCTGACTTACACACTGTGTTGTGACCACGCGGTGCTGTTTTCTCTGATCTCCAAACTGTAATAGTGGTAAGGGTGCACTTAAAAAACTGCTGCATGTGTGCCAACAAACTGGGATTCCCTTGGGATGATGAAACTGCATGAAATCGCTCGATTTGGACTAATGATTCTACAAAGTTCCTCTTCAGACCCGATGGGTCCATATGGTCTTGGTGTGCACTTTGAAACAAGATTCACAAACACTTTAACAACTTTAGGAAAGGAGCACATCATTTACTATCCACAGTACTGACTGGATCTTGGTTTTTTTCTCTCTCACACACATTTAAAGCATGAACAGACACTGAGACACATTCCCAACAAAATAATACAAAGCGATACAGTAGTTGTTTTAAGTATTTCCCAAAGCTATTCTGTCCTACCATCCCTTACACTATCAATAGTGCCTCCTTCAGTGGAGTCACATAATCATCAACGGCCAGTTTGAGCCGCTTTAAAGCCTCACTGGAAATGTATTCACAGTGGAGGCACTCAAGGATTTAGGGAAGCCTGTAATGTGCAGCGCTACTATTGGAGTTCCATGAAAAGGGTTGCCAACAAGGGATCTAACACGTGCGTGTCGATAAAACAGTAACAATGAGACAGAGAAGGAAATGGGTAAAGGCATGATTATACCAGTAGGTTGACAGCATAATTAGTTGTTTTTTTTGTAGTAAAAAAGTCTGGAATAAGTCTGAATTAAGTCTGCAAGCAATCATGCCATAATTATAGGGCATTTGGTTTGACAAAGCTGACACAAACATAAGAAACAAGATATGTGGGATTTCCAACTCCAGTGTTTGTAAAACCTCCAAGGGCATTTATCTTCCTCCTTTACTTCTTAGCTGACTCTGCTTGCATACAAGTGGAGGTGTTTATTTACGGTGTCAAGATCAATGTCGGCCTCAGATCAATAACTTCCTGGGAACCTGTACACTAGCTGCCTATAGATTGGGCTACATCAATCCCCCTCATCATCTTCTTTTTCTGTCTACTCTTCTCCTCACTAGTTAAATCCATTTCCCTCTCACTGTGAAATTGATAGTTGAGCAGTTTAAGACGCCTTATTCACCTGGCTGTCCATCTTAAGACGGCTACTCGTTTTATCTCTTTTCTTCTGTTGTTTCTCTTTCACTGTCTTACTTTCCTTCTAAGGAGGGGACACGACACTGGCCCTACAGCATGAGAACTACTCCACCGGACATTTCCACAGCAGTTAATATCTCTTGGATGTCATTATTTCCTGGGTGACATGGCAATACACTCTGATTTCTCTCAATGCAGCCACTCACGTAGTCAGCAACCACAAAAGAGTACACATCTTTTTTCTTTGTATTGATTTAGTAGTATGGTCTCCAACACTGCACAAAAATCAATGCACAGAAATCAATGTAGAGACTTTTTCCTACTTTTTGGTAAGACTCCTATTTGTATTAACAATATATTAGTGCAGTATGACAGACAGAACATGCAGCTGATGTGAGAAAAAGTAATTAGATTCAAAGCCATTTAGTCAAACAGGAGTCAGTGTGATAAGCTGTGGGTACTCTAAGTCAATGTAGCTGCAAGGTGGAGGTATTAGAAAACCTTAATTTTTACTGCCATTTAAATGTCAACCTTTTGAAACTCTAGTGCCAAGTTTGGTGGCATTACATAATCATATACTTCGCATTAACTGCAAGGATCAAAAAACTATTTTGGACATACAAAATGCCAAAGGAGGAAACAAAAAACATCACTAAATGCAAACTGTACTTTAAATCAGTTTTTTCCACCACCAGGAGGAAACAAATTAGCGGACAACATTCTGTATATATTTGACTTACATAAAACAATGGTTTAATTGTTTTATATAAGTGTGATGATCATGAAACATTGACAACAAAGGGAGGCCAATGCCAGCTGCCAGCAATAAGCTAATATGAGTACATTATTATTCTATCAACCACCAGGACCCAGGAGAGCACATCATGGTCTGAGCCCTGAACGCTCTCATCTATCAAGTCTGTATCGACCCATGCAAATGTCTTCACGTCATAACATGCATGACCTGATTTACAGCCCCAGCATGGTGCAGCTTAACATAAAAAAAATTGCTTTAGACAGGGAAAATCTTCATTATTTATAATATGGCTGTTAGTGTGACTCCTTTCTTTTTGGAAATGCCCCCTAAAAAATGTTCATCTCAAGCATGTAGCTGACATTTACCTCAGACACTCAAATACGGACACATGGAGATTTAAGGTTTTTGGCAGCTCCTGAAATAGCATACTTAAGCATGTAGAGTGTTTACATTTCATTTATTAGGTGTAAGGTTAAGTGTAGGAACTAACATCTTCACATGACTGCATCTTCATTAAACAGTAATGTACCCGTGCACTAGGTTTAAGTAGCCTCCCAACTGCATAAAACAAGCACATCACAGGCTTGAGAGAGTGGATTTTATATTCCAGTACAGCTCTCTCTGACTCTTATTCTGAGAAAAACAAGATTCTTCATACTGGTATCTTTTTCACAAACAAAATAATTTGACATAAATTGCATTAATAATGTCCATTTGGAACAGTAAATGTTACAGATTAGCAAACTGAATGTGCAAGAATACAAATCCTTTGGTTTCAATTAACATTTTTATCATATTTCCCCCGTGTGTCCTGTAGTATAATAAAATATCATACTGGGACCTCTCTAAATACTGTACATCAAATGGTAAGTGAGAATATGTTCACCTTCATTTTTGCAAATACTGTTTATTTACAAGCTGCATCAGCAGAATGCAAGGTCATAATCACAATTATGATGTAATGTATATCATTAATGTTAATTTATTAATAAACGCCCGTCCCCTTTTCTTTAACTCAATGCTCCTTTTCACACAGCTGAAAGGACAGCAGACACACTGTTATCATAACTGATTTAACATCCAGTTTGTCTTCACACTATATATATTTTGTTTTAATTCATGCTTACAGTATGAATACTGTCTACTAATAGAAATATAGAATACATATGGTTTTTCATGGTGTATGTCGTTAACCTCACATGTATACCTTTTATAAGAGCTATTATAAAGAGTCCATATGAGCAGGACCAACTCGTACCCATATATTTGTTGCATTTAACAGTTACATTACACAGTGTACTTGCGGTTTTCTACTTTCAAACATTAATTTGTTATTATTTTGTCTGTGCAACATGAAATAAACAAAGGTCACTGAGGATGTTTTGAAGAAAAGTGACATCCTGATAAAACTTTTCTGTACTGTAATTGGTCTGTCCACTGCCAAAATTCTATAATCTTGTCATTGCACCCTTTCCCAAACTAAAGGAACTATAATATTTATGGAAAACAAATGCCATAAATGCTAAATTCAAATTTAAACCACTGCAAAACTACACACACAGAGACCTGGACAAGCACACCCTGCAGGGTTTTATGATTGAAAACCATCTTTAGAACAGGATGTTGATTACTTTGGGGACTGGAGAGATCACAGAATAAGAAAACGAAAAAGACAGAGCTTAATTTAGACAGTGAGAAAGATAAGGAAAATAGACTGGAAGGTTCAGATCACACAAAACAGGTGTGTAGTATAGACAAAAAAATGGCACTGCAGGCTTCAAGACCTCTCAAAGGTATAGAGGCTATTCACTGATTAGGAGTTCTTTTACTGCATTGTTTTGGTCCAGTCATCTCCTATAGAGGACAAGGTCAATCTTAATCATTACTAACATAATGATCTTAATTGATTATCTAGACCCTTCATCATAATAAAATCGCTGTCTATGGCATTGTATTTGACCTCCCATAAATGCACTTGCAATTGAAGTAATTTCTGATTGACCCAGTCTATGCCAATCATCATTCTTATTCCTTTTTAAGGTGTCATCTTTTTTGCTTGGACAGTGAATGTCCTTCTCTGATTGACTGACATGTTGATATGCCAATGTGTTACATGTTCAAGGAAATGCCCCCTCTTCAAGAGGAGATGTTTCAAATACAAAACCAATTCAGCCAATTTATTTTCACAGATCAGATTAGAGGCTGACATCTTTTCGGGATTCCTGTGGGATTCCCCGTGGGATGGGAGTTAATTTCACTATTCATCACATGACTGGGACAGGAAAAAAAAGTCAATGGGAGGGGGAGGTCAGTTTTTATATATAAATATGCAGTTCAAATATGAATAAACACTATTTTCTTTATTTTTGAACATAATGCTAGTCATTCCGTTGTCTCTTAATTTATGTATGCTCTGGTGCCTTGAAAAAAACACAACGCAGGAACGGGATGGGACAGGTGTGAAGATCTGTTGGATAAAATGGATAGATGACCCAAGTATGGTTCATTTTTTAAATAAAAAACGGTTGGATCATAATATGGACTGACCCAAAGACAGATAACCTGCTGCAGTGCTCATAAAAACTCAACTTGATGGTTGCCCCAGTAGCCAATGATTAAGGTGCATACCCATCCATCCATCCATCCAACCATCCAACCATCTTATGAACGGCAGGTCACCCTGCATTGCGTGGCTTCAGGCTCTTAATAATTATTTTCAACATTCTCATGAATGTGTTTATATGATACCGTACAAAAATGATATTATACAAAATTAGGCTGCCGGATGGTCACATAATTTACGGTTACATGACAGTTTAGCGGTCTTTACAGTTAAATTTAGCCGACAAAACGTGACTATGAGCCGGCTTTGGAGCACCTTGAGTTGAGTTGTTGCAGTTGAATTTAGCCGACAAAAGGTGGCGTCATGCGGCGACAACTCTTAAGTATAGTCACCAAAACGACTAGATAAAATTTTTTAAAGAAGATCGTGGTTTGGATTAAAACAACGGTCCCCTTAAGTAGTACTCCCAGAACACAAACATGTGTTTCCTCAGTGAATGTCTTTTGTTGTCCCCTTAACTTGTTCCGGGACATGAACTCGGCTCCCCCCGTAGCTATATGTACGAATGGTTATATAGGTATTAACAACAGTATTAATAAAATGTCAAAAGACAGGACAGGTACTCTATCTGCAGTCAGCAGAATTTGCAAATCTTTGGCTTCCTCTAATGGTCATCATGGGAAGCTTGCAGTCTTTGTGGTGTGAGTGCACAGATATGTGTGTAAGTGAAGGCTTTTTGCCACATATATATAATGGCAAATGGAGGGATAATCGCTTGAAGGGGAAGAGAGGTGATGTCCAGAGGGAGAGTCGAGGAAAACACTGTGAAATGGATGTGCTCAGGAGGAGAAATGACCTCTCCACCTCTCTCTCTCCCCATCTCTCTCTACCACACACACCAAATGTGTGCAGGCTCTTTATGTCTCTGGCTCTGCATCATTGTCCCTCAAAACCACTTACCCTCTCCAGCCTCTCTTCTCTCCCAGTCCCTTGTCTGATTGCCTTTCCATTAGATCACTACAACACAGCATATCCACATTTCATACTTGTTTTAATCTTTCAAGAAACAACTGCCCTCCAAGAGCCTAGAAACATTCAGAAAGGTCATAAAAGGGTTTGGCTGACCCAAACAACTGTTAAAAGGACCTGATCTCTCATGTCAGTCCATATAATATGACACAAGAGGGAACAGAGGAGAGGTAAAGGTAGCAGGGTAGCGAGAGCAATGAGTAGAAAACAATAGGACAAGAGGAGGAAGTAAGAAGGTACGAGGGAGATAAAGATGTCATCCATATAAGCATGGTCACTAGTGTAAGTGCTTTTAACATCAACCTGTCAGTTTAGGTCTCAGTGTAGTTGAGGTGGTCTTCAGAGAATAAAGAGATTAAAGCCAACCGATACTGGAATATTTAAGGTTGATCCAGATACAAATATTTGAGATAAAAATAGATAACCCTATATCTATTTTCATTAAATGCAAACGCATAACATAATGAAACCTTTTTGATGAGGATCCCTTAAATTTGATGTGAAAGAATTGTGATCACAATACAATAAGTGAGGTATTCTCCAGTTGAAAAATAAGCTTGTCAGTGCTCTCTGGTGGAAAAACAATATAATGGAGAACATTAATACTAAAAATGAACATTAACAATTACTGGTAACCATTATTACATTGTTAATAATTATTACATGTTAAAACAATTCTTGGGTTATAACATTTTACTACTAGGGGATCCAAACCAGCAATCTCATGGCCCGGCCTGTTAATTCCCAGGTGAAGGCTTGTGTTGAACTATTTAACATTCAGCTTAAGTAATATTTTCCTATTATCACCAGCAACAATTTAGCATTCACTGTGGTAATTGCTGCTGTTCATTTGTGTGCACGAGAGCTGTGCCACATTGAATATTCATATGGGTCTGATAATAATACTGTATTCAAATGATTTAAATTAACAATTTCCTCTTTCAGAAAATAATGTGAAAGGAGAATACATAAGAATGCCACACACACACACACACACACACACACACACACACTTTACATACATTGTAATAAATGTAATACAACCAATGTAAGTTAATAGTATTAATTCATAATTATTGGTTGTTTTGCTCAAATTATGTGTAGTTACAGTAAGCGTAGTCTATATCCATGATGTTCCACTTCCGGGATTGTTGAGGTGCCGCCGAAAACTTCGCCGGATGTCTTTCATTTTGGCTATGTTACCGTCCGCTTTCTTTGTGTTGGTCAATCAAGACAGCTAGCTAGACTATCTATCCAATCTGAGTTTTCTGTTGCACGACTAAAACAAGCTTTGAACGTACACATGGTCCACTCAAACAAGTTCCTTCCCGAGGCTATTTTGCAGAGGCACCGTTGCTCCATGCGGTACATAGTGCCGCCCAAGACAATGGTGATTGGTTTAAAGAAATGCCAATAAACCAGAGCACGTTTTTCTCCCATCCCGGAATGCTTTGTGCACTAGCCAGACCCTTCACCGCAGCACTGTGGAGGAAGGTCTAGCAACGTGAGACTACAGTAAGCATAACTCATTTAAAAAAGCTGGTTACTCATCAGTCTTTCAAGTATCACACTTTCAAATGACACTATGTTCAGTAAACACCATAATCTGTTTTCTGTGCTGGTTTTACACCAAGCAGTGAAACAGAAGGAAAACAGAGAGTTAAAAAAATAACTGATTAAATTCAGCATGAGAAACAATAAAAATGAGTCCCACCATTTAACTATTATATTTTAATTTTCTTGTCTGTGGGCTAACACTTGGTAAATAAGAAAGAGGAATATAATTTCCTTTCAGAAATGAACTTGGACCTTAATTATTGGTACCAATACAGATTAGAGGTACACTTAGGTTACTGTGACCCTTAACTATAATGTTACCTTATTCAGGTGATCTTGTAATACAGGAATTTAATGTGACACAGTAACACTGTAGAGCACAGTATCTCTGAAGTAGACAAATGTGTTGAGAATCAGATGATGCATATCAGTGCTTTCAACACAGAGGCCAAATATGCTAAACTGCACATGTTATGTCCAACTTTTCGTATGTTTGTTGTTTGCTCCTTTCTTCTTTCCCTCCCTGAGGTGTTGTGCCTTTTAGCAATCTGGCCATCTAGCCTGCAATATAAATGTGCACACTTTGTCACACACACACAAATGATTGCAATAGAGACAGAGTTAGCTGCAGCCACAGCCACCTTTCCATCTAGTCACAAATAATTTGGGTTTGACACCAGAACATGACCTTTCCTCCCAGGAGCAGACCTCTGAGATGACAAGACAACCACCAAGAAAAGCAAGATATGAATAGCAAATATACTGCCTCTTCATATCTCTATAATCTCTCTCTACTTCTCTCACACTTCCATAAACCCTCCTTTTTGTGCGCTTTTTTTCTCTCTCTCTTTATCTCCTGCTCCCGGGGGAGTACTGCTGTATCGTTTGACTGAAGTGAAAATGTCGCATACATACACCAATACAAAATGAGGACCTAAAAAGAAATTATCAGCATGTTTTGGCTGATTGAATGTTCAAAAAGGAAAATAAATATATGTCATGTACATCAGTGATCCTAAAAACAAAAATAATACTTAAACTAATGACACATTTATATTTCAGTTTTTTTGCAGTCAGGAACAGGGACAACCATAGAGGCAGCAAGTTCTGGGCTAATTGTTGGGTTAAATGGGGTGGTGGAACACAAATGGTCTAAAGATTTTATGTCCCCATCTAAAGTCAGTCAATCCAGCAGCCCTCTTAAGCAGCGTTTCATATTCATAACATGTTTCCCATCTGGCTGCAGGGCGCTAACCGATTGAAATATCACACAGTCTACTCTAATCGCATTACTCTGCTCATAGAGCCTCACACTCAGTGTGAGGCTCCAGCCTTTTGATGCTCCACATTGACTGACTGGTAGGCAGAAGGCTTTCTGATTGTCTGACTGAATACATGAATGAAAGAGTGACTCTGTTTGGTTGGCCAACCACTTAACTGTTTGACTTACAGAACAAAAGTTCAAGTAACTGTCTCACTCACTGACTTACAGACTGTCTATAAGTGGTGTGGTCCTAATGAACACAGTGCATATTTGTAAACATGGGTTAGCTGGTGAGTGTGGTCACCAGTATTCAATGCACATTCTTTCCAGATAGTCAGATATCAATATGGATAAAATAAATATCACAAAATAAACATACTAAACGTCAGAATCATAACACACTTTCTTTGTTGCAGGGCCACTGTGACACACTGGACCAAAATTCATATTACAGTAGAAGTGGATGGTATCCTAGTAACCATCAGAAATCAATCAATCACAACTCTGCAATAAATGTCAAAGGTAAATTGGCTGATTAAATTATGTTTCATTCCCCTAACAGGCTTTCTCATGTCCCTTGACTCTCTCTCCTCCTGAAGAAAGGACAGTTGGAAAGTTGGTGTACTGTAAAAATAATATAGTGTACCAGGAAAATATGCTACCCATTACTAATTAAAGTCTTTTAACAGCTTTTGTTTAATGTCAGTGTATGGTATATCTATGCCTATTAGCACAACCAAATGTCCATGGCTTAATTTGAGCCGGAACATGCCGGAACATGTTCCGGCACCTCCGACGTTGGATCCGGAACCTTTTTTATTGGATCCGGCACCTCCTGTCTCACCAGGAAAATTAATCACCTAAATGAAAAAAATAAACTACTGTTTGTGTAGTGTTCAATGTTGTTATCTGTTTTGTTAGTCGTTATTCCCCATTGAAGTTCCACAAAAATCTTGTGTTTGCATTTTCGATGCGTTTTGAGGTGAATTTTCAGGGTAAGACGGAGGGGGGGGAGAGGGACGGAGGGGAGAGAGGCACTTCAACAGCACGGCGCTGCACTTGTGCTGGTTGAGATTGCTGTTATAGCCTCATTTCACTCAGGGGAAAAATGTCAAAAAGACAACAAAGTTTGCTTAACTTGTTCAAATACGCTGGCCAGTCGGATCCCAAACAAGCAAAAAACGTTTCTGCCGATCAAGAATGTGGAGACCACGTGAGTTTTTTGGTTAATTCAATAGTCCGATGGATAACTGCTGCTTGTGAAAACTTTTTTACATTTCGCACCAATGCAGTGCATGTTCTGAAATAAAAATAAACATTGTCCTGATGTACACACAGTGTTGTTTAGGTTTTTTTAGTCAGAGAAGCTACTAGGCAGTGTCATTTTTATTTTTTTGTTCCGTTACCTCCAACCCCCATTTTGCATTGCGGAATCCACCCCCCCCTCTGCGCTCCGGGACCTCACACTTTACAAATTAAGCACTGCAAATGTCTACACTAACTGTATATACAGTGTAGTGGATAATGGATGGAGGAAAGCTCTGAAAATGCTAGCCTTATTTAGGTCTGCCCTTTATGCCTCTGCTGTTGTTGAGTCACATAAGACACATAAGTCAAACTGTATGTAAAGTACTTAAGCACAGAAGCAGTCAAAATCTACGTCAACATCACATGATATCAACACCTCATTCACAAACATCACTCTGCAATGTATCTGTGCTTCTAAGGCTTGATGGACAAATCCCCAGTTGGATAGATCCCGACAACATAGAATTAGAGTAATCCTTATATATCCTTTAGTGTAAGTGATAGTGCATGTAATCCAGAATTCTGCTTTATCAGTGCCAATTGAAGGCTTGTATTTACAGTACTTTGTACCAATGCATAGTCCCAGATGAAAGACATTTTTAATCCAAGACTTGGCTGTCTATTTCATTGTTATACGATTCCTTTAAAAGAGATATAAGCCTTGTCATGAATGCACAAATTCTACTGTTAAGTCACCACCTAATTTAGCAATTCTCATTCATGACAAGTACGTGATCTGAGAAAAAAAATTTTCAAACACACATTTATAGTACAGCTGTAGTTGGTGCTAGCCTAGTGGCAGCCAGTTGCTCCAGCTCTGTGTTCTTCTTGTGGTGGTTTGTTTTTCTGTTTTGAGTTGTCATGTCAATTCTTCCTCCATTTCACTTCACTTAATTGCACTGCAGGGAAGTGAAAGTCAATATTAAGAGACAGGTAGGACTTTTTCCTGTTTTCTCTGTTGCTTATTTTGGTTTCTGGTCATGAAAACCACATCTGTGGCTATGGAGGTATAGTTTACACTCCAGTAATCATGTTGAGCAAACGGGCTCTCTTACCCAGAGCTAAGCCTCATACCTGGTGGAGCTGAAGATGCAAAGCCACAAATGCATGACAGGAGCAAAACAGAGAGGAAGAAAGAGATACAGGCTCTCCTTTACCTGCTTTCTACCTTTATCTTTGAAAAATGTAATTATACCAACATGCTTGAGGCAGGGGCATTCTGGTTACAGTGTCACCCAGAAACCAAAACACGTACACCTCTTTATTATTTAAAAACTATGAAATTCAAAAACTACTATAGTAGTTGTTGTTTTTTCTGTTTGTGATTGTTTGTTTCTTAAATTCATATTTTTCAACGGAATTGTGAACAGGGATGCTCAGCCAGCCTGGGTAAACCCTGACGAACTTCCGGCAAATTTGAGATTTGCTCTGCAAGTCAGTCTGGCGAAGAGCCCATTCAAACCCATTTCCAATGTCCCCAAAATCCAGGCACCAATCACAACCGCTGTGGCGGGGTTTACACCAATCACAACCGTTGAGGCGGGCTTTACGCGACAATGATAGCGCAGCGACAGCGAGCAGCTTTTTGTTTACATTCAACATGACGGCTACCGAAGCGCAGCGTCACCTGGATCGTTTGTCTGATTGGTCGGACTATCCAATGCGTCCGTTGGTGACGCCCCCTTTGGAAATGAACTGTCAATGAACCTTTCCCAGACCCACTCTCAGTTAAAACTGAGAGTGGGTCTGGTGTCAACCAGGCTACAGCCAACCTGTACTGCATATAAATAAAGGTTAAATAAAAATACCCATGACTTTCACAATATCATAATCACTAACTTTCAGACTGTGTGGGCAGATAGTGACACCAGACAGCGGGAAGAAGAAAGCTGACAAGAAGAGCCTGACATTCTTTTGAACAAAATATGATAAACGTCTCATATTACTGTTCAGGAGAATTGTTCAGGAGAATTGTAGTGTGTGTGTGTGTGTGTTGACTGTGATAGCTCTGTGTCTACACCATTTGCCAAGGGAATCTGCTTGTTGTTTAAATTTCATTGGCAAGATGGAGAATCTGTTGAGTGGTGTGTATGCTGTGTATATTTAGGGTGCCATGGTGAGTGGTATTGTTTTCACAAATCAACTGATAAAGACATCTATGTCTGTCTGTCTTTTATTTAACTGCTTTCATTATGAGCCATGTAAGCTTGTCATGCCAAATATTAACTGCACAAGCCTTCTCCAAATGTATTACTCTAGAATGGAAAGCCATTATGGCAACCGCACAACTTGGCTTCATTATTTATTTATTTGTATGCTCTCGGAAACGAAACAAACCTATGTCATGTTTTACATAATCCACTGTCTGTGATCACAAAGCTTCTAATCATTTGTGAATGAGATTGCAAATAAACCTCTTCACCACTGCACACACATACATTTGCTGTCATGATAAAGACATTATGCCAAACCTTTGGATTTAGTAGTATTGTAGAAATACTCAGTCGCATCTCATTAACATTGTTATAAAACAATGTATTTAACATGTTCACTATTTTGACAAAAAAAACTGCATGTAAACCATGTGAGACTAAAGCTGCAAAAGAGCAAATAGGCTGCATAGAGAAACGTTGTTGTCAATGGGCTGACCATTGACCTTGGTGCTGTTTAGTCCAATTAGTAAATAAAATGTGTAGGTGCAAAATGTAATTGTCTTGTATATTTCACACCAACTGTATTGGTGTGAAAAAACTGACGAGCTGTCGATCCCAACTCTTTAAGTGTTAAAACATTACAATAATGTAACAAAGAAATAAGATGGGCAGGAATGATTCGGCATCCATTCTGTTTTGCGCCATAGACTGTTTTTAGTCACTGGAAACACCATGTAAAAACCAGTATCATCATTCACAGAGAATAATGGGAATGGAAGATACTCATTCCTTGAGCGTAAAGGGGGCCTTAATGATGACAGGCCCTACCTCAAATCGAGCAGATTAATTTTGTCCCTTTGCTCATAACAGTATATAAGTGGGAATTGACCGCCTAATTGATTTTTACTACTATGTAGAAATTAAACGGCTATATCTTTAATCAAATTTACTAACCATATTTTAGAGTAAAACGGTAGCATGTGCACTGGGCTGTAGTGGAAGTTCTGTCTCCCAGCTTCCACATTAGAGAGCGCTGAAGCCAGCCAGTCACATCAACAGCACCTTATTAGCCACAGCAACTGCAATATTAAGTATTCTGATGTTGCTAGTGTTGGTCCTATCACTGTACTCTTATCTATCCAAATCTATAAACTAAAACATTAATACCAAGAACCAACATATAGTGTGGCAACCAACATCAAATAAAAACAATACATATATTATTTTGCTAGTTATATGGGTTTCTTACATACAGTGAGGGCCATTATTGAATGTTCAACAATGCTTTCTGAGTACTACAACTACCACTACTACAGTCGCTTACAGTAATTTTTTATATATCAACATTTTTTATACAACAATTGTATATGCATTAGTAAAATGTTCTTAAAAAGAACCAATTATTTTCCTTTCCAGTGTTGTTCTTTAAGTTGGAGACTTGGACCTGTGTGGAAATTCTGTCATTTTGCTACACAGGGAGGAATAAAGGAGGAAAACCACAGGCAGCACGGAAACATGATAAAACACACACACACACACACACACACACACACACACACACACACACACACACACACACACACAGTGTATCCAAAGAAGAAGAAAACCACAGGAAGCGTCCTGATGATTTCGTGAAGAGGGGAAATACTGTTCAAACTATTCTGCCTGCCTCTCTGCCCCACTGAAAGAACCCCCAATCACAATTCAGACTTGACAACTCCATTGAAGTCATTCAGCATTTTCTCCTCAAACATATGCGCATACACACACGGCATTTATGTCTATGCAATTGTCCACAAGCCCGGCAAAAGAGTAACTATTTAATAATACTCTTGTGTTCCCAGGAGATCTATAAAGTCAGTCCATAAGTGTGTGCGCAATGTATTGATTCGGACACCTCAAGTCTAACTGGGTAATTGCCTTTTAACTGTAAATCATGACTGAAGGACACTGTGGGGACCTGTCATAAATGACGTGACAAAAGAAAAGGATAGAGAGAAAGCAAGAAAAAGACAGTGATTGGTAGAGAGAGAAACAGAGACTAACAATAAGCCAAGGTTTATCTTTCACACTGCCTCTAGCAAGCAAGGGGAAAATTCAGCGGTGGGAGGAAGGAAGGAAAGACGCTGAGGACATTTAGCATTTAATATCCTGTTTTTTTAATTCTCGACTCGCTTTGCTCCATTTTAACCATTCATTTTCAATTGAGTAGACTTTTCTTTTAAATTCCTCAAGGTTGTCACTGTGTCCTGGGGATTGCTTTCACCTTGTTGTCTTTCTCAGCTCCATTTGAAAAACCCTGGCACTTTGCCTGTGCTGGCTTTAAAACTGGTCTGAGACATGTTTTGAGGTCTCACTGGCCCATTAGATGGGGGAGGGGAAAAACCAAGGGGGTAAGCCAGCCTCCAAAAAGCGTAGCTCCTATGGAGCCATTTTGATGCTAACAAGCCATCACCTCCCGTTAGCATCCCATTGACTGCCATTCATTTTGTCGTCATTTTGACAGCAAATAACTTTACATCTGAAGCGTTTAAAGACTTTATTTGTCCATTGTTTATTTCTAAAGAAACACCACAACGTATAAATGCTCCATTACCTTGTATCTCACGTTATGGCTCTGTAGTAGGTTTTTGTAAAATTAACCAGATGTTTTATTTTGCTTCTGTGCTCGACTTCCTGTCCTGCACTATCTGCCGTGTGCTGAATTGCTGCGGAGGTCTCCGGTGTCCGGCAAAAATAGAAGCTCTGCGTATCTGCTCTGGAGGGCTCCGGACCGCCGGAGCTGTGCCGGAGTCGGAACGCAGCCGTTATGCAGCCATTGGAAATACACACATTGACTTTAATGGAAACCTATTGACTCCGCCGCCGTTTCGGAGCCGTTTCCCATCTGGTGGAAATGCTGGGTTACAACTTTCAGACAGGTTGCTCACATCACATCTACATCGGCAAGCTCAGTTTGCAGCTGCGCAGTAACGCTCAGCCATCACCGGAAAAGTGCTTCTAATCGCCTTCACTGGTCTCCGTCCAGAGCAATAGGATCTGTTGGTCCATTACAGTCTATGGAAAAACACCTCTTTCTGAATCTTAACTGTTAAAACATGCAGTCTGCCTCTACACTGATAGGCCAGATGTAATGATGTATGAAGGGGTTGGTAATTGGAGAGCAATGTAATGTTGACCTTAAAGCCTCCCCCCAACAACATCCAGCAAACTCTCTGGGTAAAAAGTGAAAGCTACTCACACAATTGACTTTGTAGATGCTGACTTTAAATAATTATTCACAAAAGCAGAATACAAGTTTGTTGAACGGTGGATTTTCCCTGTAATCAATGCTGTATGATAAACATCTGCCTCACCCTAATTCTGACATTAACTCAATCAAAACTAGATTTACTGCCTTGCGGTTGTTTGCCTCTGTCATGCAGTCAAGTTGCAGTTTACATCCATGTCTGTCCAGACTCATATATGTAGTGAAGCCTTTAAAGCATTTTAATAAAATGTATTAGGTGTATTTTTTGGTGAAACATGGACGCTTCACACACATTTTCAACCCGGCAGCACAGAAGATCTATACAATCACAACAGTTTCAAGGTGGACACCCAAGATTAGAGTCAACAATTTGGTATCCGACCAAATGTGAAATATGGTCGCAATCACCCCTTCTGTTTCTCAGTTATGGCTTTAAATAATGACAAAGTGGAAAAGTGTTTTTGCAGAACATATCGATGGCACGGTGAAGTTGACCTTTGACCTTTTGAATATAAAATGTCATCATTTTATCCTATTAGACATGAGTGAAATGTCATAATTAGCGGGTTTTTTTGCGTTGTGGCCAAAAATGTGTTTTGAGAGTTCACTGTGACCTTGACCTTTGACAACCAAACTCTGATCAGTTCATCCTTGCGGTGAAGAATAAATTTCCTCCAGGGGGTCCCTGAGATATCAGGTTCTCAAGAATGGGACGGACAGACAACCCAAAACATAATGCCTCCGCCAGCTCGGATGCATAAAAAGTAGGAAAGTGAAAATGACAGTGAGCACTACTGGTGAACATGTGTTGCACCGTGACCAATCTACTTACAGCAAAGCAGCAGACATGCCTCTAAACCGTAAAATCACCTTAGCTCACTAATGCTCACACACACACACACACACACACACACACACACACACACACACACACACACACACACACACACACACACACACACACACACACACACGAGCATATTAAGTACAGTAGAGGGCAATGATATGCTAACTTTTAACTGTTTTTGCTCTGCATCTTGGTATTGTATTGCTCTAAAACACTAAAGGACTATAACCAGTGAATCATGAATCAGGCTAAAGTAAAGCATTCCGTATTGGACCATTTCACCGGTCATGCAGTAATGGGTTATATGCACATAATATTGGTCAGATCGATAAAGTGAACTATTAATGGCCATATGAGTCCAAGGGGTTTTGTGACATTTTAATATAAACCATACCTCTAACGCTTGTATATAATTAGGTATAGATTAAAGACTTGGTGGGCTGTAAATGAACAAAGTCCCATTATACCATTTGAGGATAATTTAGAAAAAATATATATAATCCAAACATGTGCATATTACCTATTAGGATTCTTTGTCATTCTAAAGATAAAGGATTTTTAATTGACTCTTTAGTTTGAGCTTTGTGACTTTGATTCACAAGTAGCTTCATCCTCTTATGGGGTATCAGATAGTGAAAAAATCATTAAAAACAACTCAGCCCTTTGCGGCTGTCCAAGAGATAAATGCTGCTGCTTGGTGGGAAGAGGTGACAAGGGAGCCAGCGTGCTTAAGGCTGACCCTGTGGTATCAGTCTGTGCAATGTTAAAAAGTTTCTCTAGGCTATGAAGAGTCAGTTTTGGCTGATCTGACCTCTTTTAGCATTATTAAAGATCCAATAGCACAGGCTGGGTATTGGGCATGGATCATGTGGCAGTGGGAAGAAGTCAGAGTAGAAGGGGGCTTATAAGAAGAACTTTGAGTTAAGGGGTAACTTAAGATACCAGAAATACAAAATTCTAGCATATACAGTATATTCGGAAGAGAGAAATGAGCTGCTAAAAACATGTACCTAGCTGCTGCTTTAAGGATTTTAACCACTGAAATCTGCAGGTTTAAAATGTCCCCTTCATGTCTACATGATGTATTAAAAACACAAACCATCTAAATGTCATCTATTTTTGGCATTACGTCAAAAGCTGCCTTGCCCACCTTTATGTACAAAAGTAATCGGACACATTTTTGTAAAGTAGAGACAAGTTCATTATGTTTCAGTTGATCACAAGTCAGCAAGACACAAAGCAGAACTTAATTGCATTGCCTGGGACCACTTTATATCTGTCATTGGCCCTCAACCTCTACCGCAGAAAAAGTGTGGACATTTCCTGGTAATTACAAGTCATAGCATCAAAGGTAAAGTACCGGCTCCAAAAAGGTTGTTACTGCTGGTTAATGTACTGTTTTAATGAACACTAAACAAGCAAAAAGAACCTTGCTTGTATAAAATGGTCTTGTTCTCTCCAGCAGAAAAAATTAAAACATTTGAGCTGGGTAATCCTTTAAAGTAGGGTTTTTTGGCAATGTTTTTTTGCTATGCAAGCAAACTGTTTACTCTTGCTTCACCATAGGACCCAGTCTCATTAAAACACACTATAGTCACATAAAGGCAGGCGCCATCACCAGCTCTGAGATCCATTTTGCATCCCAACTCACAGTTGGAGAGATGCTGCAAAGATACTTGCCTGAGTGGAAATTCTCCAATCACTAGTCAAATACGGTCTTCGTAATAACAACAATAAACTTATATGTTCAAAATAGGGAGGTTTTCTTTAACTTTTTTTTTTTACTCTTGAGGTGGTTGAGGTGAACGCATGGCCGTTAACATACAGATTTTTCAAGCCAGGGAGCGGAGTTTGCTTTTCAGGGAAAACAAATGACTTTCACCCAGGAAATGCGTGTTCCTTAGGAGTGTTTTAATACAAGCCACGATCTTTTTCCTAAACTTAACTAGTCGTTTCGGTGCCTAAAACCTAAGTTTTGCCGCCGCATTATGCTCACTTCTTGCCTAAATTTAACCGTAATCTCCAACGAAATGACTGCGCAGTCACCTATTTTCGGGTAACTGAACCACCAACTACCGCTGACCTGACAGAGCACCATGCAGAGCACCGCAGCCGGTGTCGCAGAGCTCTGTAGCGGCTAAACACATCTACTAACTGCTGCTGATACAACGAGCTGTGGCGGAGGTCTGTAGCCCATCACAAAACTCTTTAGCGGTTTAAACACCTAGAAACTGCCGCTCTGTAGCACGGAGCTCTGTAGCCGATGTCACGTGACCAGCCAGCTGCCTCCTAGTTTTCGTATGATATCATACGTTTGAGTGTGCATAACTTTTCGTACGATATCTTACGAACCAGTTCATGAGAATGCGCTGGAATGTGACAGTGCTTAATTCCATCTGCTAGCTTATACTTATCTTAAAACCTGACAGAGCATGGGAACTAATATCTGTCAGCCTATTAGGTAGGGCTTTTTCATTATCTCCTTAACACATACTCTGTCAATACCCCCACACACGTCCCTCACAATAGTCCATCCATCCATCTTCGTCCGCACACACGTCCCTCACAATAGTCATTACACTAAATTAATCTGTTTAGTTGTGGGGTATGTCAACTTTAGTGTACACAGTAAATAGTTTCCTTGTTATACTAAGAATAAATTATCTTACAAATGTAGTCCCGGACCCACTTGCTCTCATTTTCACTCATTAGCTCTTTCTGTCTCACCTACACAACACAAAAACACACCTAGGTCTCATCACAGCTTCCCACCACAACCCTTTCCCTGACTATCAAACAGAGCAGCCAAGCATTTGTACTGGCAAAAAGATGGTGCAGAGGAAAGGGGAGCGCAGGCTGCCAACAGGAGGAAAACATATATTTTAGAACATTTACATAATACATCTTTAGATTCTAACCATAAAACCTTAGTTTTTTAGACAGAGGAGGGCCCCAAGGAGGAGACACTAATCTCATGCAAGCCATATAATATCCTATAAAAACTTTGCATACTGTGATGAATTAATATGATGTATTATTGTAATATATAAACTCATAATGTAAAAGTGCCCATTAGCTATAAAATGCAAGTGGATAATGGAATAACATAACACATTTTCTGTTAGTTTTTATAATATAAAGTTTTTTTGGCATTTTTATGCCATTATTTTTGACAGGATAGCTTAGACCTGAGAGAGGAGAGAGGGGGAATGACATGCAGCAGTCGAGGACTGAGCCTCTGTATATGGGCATGCACTCTACCAGGTGAGCTCCTCAGGCGCCCATATGAATTGAGTTTTAATCTTGTGATGAAAAATGTCAGCATATGATATAATTAGATATAAAAACATTACAGTATGATTAAAACTTGTAATCTACTCTATAGGCTTTGCAGCAAACATTACTAAAGAGCCAACTTGAAGAGTGTTTTACTCTTATTTTACTATATTCATTGTATCAATTATAAGACAATAACCCCCATCCCTTTTCCAACAGTTGTTAGAGTATTTTTTTTAAAAGGCCCTGTCCACCCACAGAGGAGTTTTCACTTATCCTAGCTTGACCTCTGCTCAGGCTGAAGGTGGGCATTACATGAGCTCACTGGACTCAAATGATAAATGTGTATTGTCCCAACCTGACAGGTGCAAAAAAGATAAATGAGAGTGAGGAAGACTCTTGAGAAGAGCTATAATTATTAGAAATAATTGATTATTTATTTTACCTGTGTAGGTGTACTATGGATGTGCAATGCCTTTAACGATAAAATGCACTCTGAATAATAAGTCATTTAACTAAAAGAAACGAGAAAATAGAGCCTATACTGGTATTCCAACCAGTGGATTATATTAACCATCATTAACGTGGGGTAACATCGAGGTAACGGTTGTTTCCTATCACAACTGCTACTCGACTTTTGTTGAATGTGTAATGACGGCTATATCAGGTAAAATGTTGTAACATGATCCGACTTTTTAAATGCAATATCCATAAAAAAGATTTTTCAGGCCGAGTTGCCACAAGACCTTGAATAAAAAACATTCACAAAACCCCTAAATAATAGCTGTTGTAAAGTAATGCTTTGTAATCATCCTTTGGTTCACTAAAAACCTTTGGGATATAATTTGTTTAATTATGTTTTTTCTGTCTGGAATAGGCTAGAAAATCACTTTGCCACGAAATAGTAATGTGTGAAGATACCACATAATATAGAAGTCTCTCCAAAGTGTGTGTGTGTGTGTGTGTGTGTGTGTGTGTGTGTGTGTCCATCCATGCACATACACTTGCAGGTCTGCATTTGTGTGTCCGTGCCTAATATGGCAAGGTGCAGCTCAGCGGATGCATGAGTCAGACGTGTAACACACATCCCCTTGTTAACCAGTTCACCCATCAGGGAGAGGCCTCTAATGTCTAAATGGTCCCTGCATGAAATAAAATGCAAATTATTTGTGTGTGCTTGCGTGCGTGCGCCTCAAGGGCAAGACAAAAGTGTGTATGGGTGAGTGCACATGTGCCACTGTCTGTGTTAAGGAGAACCAACGCTACACCTGTTTACCAATGCATGAGGTCAGAACCCAGTGAGAGCAATCATCAGGGTCCTTTCTTTAGAGAGCTGCCATCTCATCTCGTTTGCACGCTCATTCTGCTTTCTCTCTCTCTTTTTTTCTCTCACTTCTACTGCAAAGCACACATCTTACCTTCCAAACCTTTGGAGACTTGACAAAATTGGCTCATACAAAAACATTTTTTTTTTTTTACTTTTTCTTAACAGAGAGTCAAATTGCCTACTGTAAAAACACCAAGACATTTCAAGGCATCCTCTAAATTGAAGCCTAGCCCCCTATTTGATTAATCCAATGCTTCATCAATAATGAATACACACAATCTCTCACAAGCCCTCTGTGTCCTCTGAATAGCATGTGCAAAATGGGATTTTGTAACAAAGATGACAAACGGACAAACGCCATCTCCATGAAATTTCTCAGAGGTCGAAAGGTGATGTGAGTCCACAGTTATGGACAGACACACAGTTGTCATGGTGTGTGTGTTCATGGTCTCATGTCGGTCTCTGTCCGCTTATGTTTGGCTCCTACAGTGATGTCGTGGCCGAGATCTCATAGTCAAGCATGCAGAGGCTGTTGCCATGGTTTTAGCTTCTGAAGGCTGTTGTTTCACAGCAGAGGGAGGGAAATAAACACTGTATGTGACTCATTCTGAAAACAGCCCCCTTCCTGGTAAAGCCAAACAGTATGACAGTGTTTGTGTAAGTGGTTGTATCTAGTTGTGAGTCTCCTCTGTGCCAAGATTTTAAAGTTTGACACTGTGTCTGTGTGTGTGTGTGTGTGTGTGTGTGTGTGTGTGTGTGTGTGTGTGTGTGTGTGTGTGTGAGATATGAATTACTGTGTTTCTACATGCAGTATGTGTTTGCCCCCATGTGTGTCTGTGCCTCTGTCAGCCCACCATGTAGACAGCTCAGATAAAAGAAGATCAGAAAGCACAAAAGACAAAAAGACAGAAATGACAGCAGGGAAGAGAGTGGGAGTGAATAAACAGGGCAACAGATGAACAACGGAGAAGGAGTAAAAAAAATCAAGGGAGATGGAGACAGAGGGGAAGGGACAGAACAGGAAAAGAGGAAAAAACTGATACAGAAAGGAGGCCAGAAGCACAGAGAACACACAAGGAAAGCATATTGAGCCTGAAGACTGAGACAGAAAGAAAAGAAGCAAACAAAAGAGAATGGGAGATCTGGAGGTAACTGCTTTCTACTTATTGGCCCTGATCGGCAAACAAACGCATACAAAAACAGTGCTAAACCACTGAACATAGATGCCAAACCCACCGACCTGCAGGGCATTATCTGGAACAGAGGGCGCCTTGGCACACAGGGTGAACAATGGAGGCATTATCAAAGCTTATACCATGGTCTGGGTGAATACTCGATTCGGATTGGCTGCAGGGTGTCCATAAAAAAGTGATGTAGGACACCTACTTAAGGAGTTGTGGTGAAACTGACGGTTTACTGTTCTAAATTAATGCGCTACGTTAAAACAAAAAGGAAATGTAAATCTGTTATTTTTAACACTGTGTCTTGCTTCAGTGCCTCGTCCTCTGAACACCACAGGATGGCGCTAACACACACACTGTAAGAAGTAAGTTATACTGCCCCTCTCAACTGACTTTGTTTCACAGCGAATAACGTTATCTCACACCCGGTTCGCTGTTCAGATCGCTACTTCAGGCTGCGGCCAACAGTAATGTTACACATCGTGGATAAAATTGTTCGTAAAAGTCGTATTGTTTTGGGGATAATGACATGGCTGGATAGCTAGCTTGTTATGTTGTTCAACATACTGTCAGGTTATTTTTACTGATTGCCAACTGTACACAATTTATTGACTTTGGATCTTGCTAGCATAGCGTTAGCTTCTGGCTTGTAGCTGAGCAGACTATAAATATCTCCCGTTGCTAAGGGAGGCAAGTTGTATCTAAGGTCCTTCCTATTTCCTGGAGGAGTGAACAACGTTTGCATTGCATAAGAACCTAATAGGATGGGAATGATTGTTCCAGGTATTAGTCAAACAATCAGGCGTAACCAGGGAAACAGAGTTATTGTTTGTAAAAACTTGTAAAACTAATTAAAATATAAAAAATATGTTATTTGGCAAGTGACCATGGTATAAGCGGGATAATGCCTTTCGAGGTGTCCATTGTCAATGGATTTCGGCAGAGACCTAAGACTCTAAGGCTACGTTCAGACTGCAGGCAAAAGTGGCCCGAATCCGAGTCTAACTGGAATCTGATATAGGCCACATTTTAAAAGGTAATGTGAACAGCCAAAGAAAAAATCGGATCGGAGCAAAAAATCTGAATTAAGCATTAAGGCTTGCGGTGTGAACGTAGCCTAAGACCAACTTGGCCAACCAGGTGTCTTGGCTTGTGAGCCATACAACTAAATGAATGTATTGGTATCCATCAACTCGCAGTGTGAACAAGCATGAGCTAAAAAAATAATACCATTCCATTTCTACTCAACATAATTTATCATTGACTTTATGATTCAACCACAAAATGTAATCTTGCCACAGTAATTCCCAAGCTGATAATCATTGTGCTAGGCAATTACAGAGCAACAGAGAGATTTACCCCTGACATGGCATGTTGGGGTTGAACTACTGAGTGGCTGCCAGAGAGGTACTAACACAGAGATGTGCCCCAGTGGGCAGGAGTTATCATACAACCTCTGCCAAGAAGAGGCCAACATGTGCCAGCCTAGCATAGGGCAAGTGCAGTACTGCGGAGAGAGACGAAAGCTGAATCTCCACATGGTATAAACAGCTTAACCTCTGCCAGGGAGATGCCGTTGTATGTGCCAAGATAACAGAGGGTAAGGGCATAGAGACATGGATGCCGGAGAGGTGAAAACCTCTCTGCATTTGTCTGTAGCTACTGTACAGATCGACCTCTGCCAGGGAGATACTCACTAAGGTGGCAACTCTGTTTGCCTGCAGGTATAACCCAGTACTGTCAGGGGACATGAGGCTGCAGGACTACACCTGAGATGATAATCCTGATACTTTCTGCGATATGTCACAATGGTTTGTATCAAAACACATTCAAAAAGAAATAAATACTTGTTGCCAATGTACAAACATTCTTTAAAACCTACAACCTACAATTTAAGATACTGGTGCAGTTCCCATTTGGAATGGGCCGATTGCTTGGCTCCCCATATTTCTGCTTTCAGTATTGTGGGGGCGTGCCCATTTGGAGAAGGTGGCTGTTCGGAGCACGTGCCTGTTTGAAGCGGCCCGATTGCTTTTCCCCCGGAGGTTCTGCTTGCAGCATTCTCGGGAACCGCTCATATGATCGACTTTGATCGGATGAACGGTTCTGTATATACGCTTGCTTACAAACATACAAACATACATACATACATACAGACAGAGATTCCTACCTTTATAGTTAGATAATGCTGCTACTGCGCCACCTATCGGCCAAATGGCACCATATTTATCATGGTCACTTAGACATCATGTACATATACACAAGCGTTTAGGAGAAATTACATATATTGCAATTTAAGCCCTGCCCACAGCATTTGAGCAAACCTCAAAGGCCAGCTACAGCAAAACTGTTTGGAACATCAAAAATCGGGAAAAAGTAACTTTTTCCGGCTTGGTCCAGAGATGTTCTGTACCAAGTTTGTTGATGATTGCTCAAAATTACAGAAGGATTAGCAAAAAAAACTGATTTGGACCCAATCCTAAATGGCGGAACAATCTAGATGCAAAGGTGCGTTGCTTATATGGATAGATTCGTCTGGACCCACAGAAACCAGGAAAATAATTTTGCTTCCGAGACTTGCGGTTCAAATATAAAAAAAGCCAAAATGTAAAGTTCATTGTTATAGCCACCATCTGGCCAAATTGCACCACATTCAACACTGCACTCCCTTGGTTGCCCATTCCTTGCTTTATAGTTATTCTATACATAATACATACATTCTAATACATAAACAACCTGGTCAAATGATAAGAGTAAAAAATATGACATCAAAAATCAGATTAAATGAAACAGATTTACAAGCGTCATATTGCCTACAGTGTCACAACTCTTCCTGGTAGTGTCAATTTAAAAGCTGCAATATACAGAAAATGTATTCAAAGAAGAGAGAGGCTGTGAAAACAACGGTTACAACTTTATATAACACCCACAGGTCTTGAGGTGAAGACTAAATACTGTTTTATAAATGATTTTTGTAATGAAAATGTATTTGGGGGAAGACTATTTATTTATTTTTTATTTTATTACATTTATATAGCGCTTTTATCATAGACACTCAAAGCGCATTTGGGGGGAGGGGGGGTGGGGACTGCTCTCTAGCACCATTAATGTGTAGCACCCACCTGGGTGATGCACGGCAGCCATACAACGCCTTACGACGCCAGACGCCAGAATGCTCACCACACATCAGCTAGTTAGGGAGGGGGAGGGGAACATATTTTTAGTGGTGGGGGAAACTGGAGAACCCAGAGAAAACCCACGCAGACACGGGGAGAACATGCAAACTCCACACAGAAAGGCCTGGATTTGAACCCAGAACCTTCTTGCTGAGGCCACAGCACTAACCACTGGGCCACCGTGCTGCCCAAGACTACAGTAAGTGATTATGTGCAAATAAAGGCATTATATTTTCATCATGCAATACTTAAGTGTCATAATGACAAGCCAATCACAGTGAAAAGGCCAGCCTGGCACAGATAAAAACCAAGGAGAAATGGCATTTTTCAACATAAAACACAGGGAAATAGAGATGCCAATGAACTGGAACAGTAGCGGTTCTACATTGAATTACACCCAGGGCGAGACCCCCCCACATAGCCCCCCCCCCAAAAAACATTGCAATAGTTAAATAACTATTCTCTTAAGTGTGTTTTTCAAATGTTCTAATGAAGGATTTGTGCAATTGAGAAATATAATTTTCGCTTTCACTTCTGTTGTTATAATATATAATATATATATAAAAATGTGCCAAAAATATATACAATCAGATATATATATAAAAAAATTAACAAGAGTAGAGAGCAACAATAATATAAAATATTAAAAATATGCAAATAAAATATAGAATAAATATTCTAAATAGCACAAATCCTTCATCACACAAATGTGAAAACACATTAAAGAGAATCTAATTATTACACTGTTGCACTAAGAACAGAAAACACAAACTAAAACTAAATCCTGACCTTTCTGGCCTTCCTTGATGCAAAATCATCAATTATGTTATAGAATGAAATCTGCTCCCCTATTGAATGATTGATACTGACGGAAAGGCCAGTGAGCCGTTCCTGGGACATGGTTGTAAAGGTTTTGTAAAGGTTTTGAAAAGCTTATCATGCATAAAAGCGATAAGCTCAAGGAGGCTCATGGTCCCCCGTTCCCCCCCTTGTCCGGAGCGTTCCATTTGGGAGACCAAGCAACATAGGCGCTGATTTATGTTTTCCTCCGTGGGTGCTCACGGGCGCACGCCCTTTTAAAAAAAAGTAGTCAAAAAATGTTTGCCTTTCAGACGGCCGACACGAACACACATGCCTATCAACTCGATAACAAAGCCGTAAAGTAGGCTATCTTTCAACTTGTTTCGTGGGTGCTCAGTATTAGCGGAGCACCAACGGTATCAGCACCTATGCCCAGCAACCCGTTGGACCCAGAGGTGAACTGTCCCCTGCTCCCCCTTCCCCTTTCCCCTACTCACAAAGCTTCTCTGTGCACGGTACCTGCTCAGCAAGCAGGGGCACCAAGTTGTCAATTCCCCACACGGTGAAATGAAAGATAATACAGTAGAAAACCACTTCAAGGATTTTTTTTTAAAGTGCTCATGCCCCCCCAGGCTGCCCGCTTGGCTAGTGCCAAAAACCGCTAATGAACTGGAAAGAGAGATACCAGCCCTGTGAGGAAAAATGACCAGCAAGCTGACTTGTGACTACAACCTGGCATGAACAGGAGCACCACAGGGCAAATGAATTTACCCATCTATAAAGATGGAGGGAGAGATAGAGGACACACATGAATATGCCCTGAATCAATGCCAGCCTGCTACTAAAACACTGCAGCTAGGATAGGCCAGGTGGTAAGGAAATGTCAGAGAGGTCTGGCAGAAACAGAGACCACTCATTGTTTTCCTGTACCAGCCTGGAATTAGCAGTATATGCAGTGTTTCTCTTTACCAATCCAACATTAACAGAGGACACTCAGGGTCAGATTTAAAAAGCATCTTGCACCGCTATTAAAAAGAGGTTGTGGTGGGCCACCCATATTCTGAAGCATCTAAATGACAGCAGACAAAGGCTGCGAAATAACGAATGGCCACATATTCTGACCATCTGCTGATATTTTTCAACTGTGTTGAATTTTAAAATATCAAAAGTGACCTCAGAGGAGCTTTGGGAATTTTAGGGTATAACAAAATTAGGCTGTGTGTTATTGTAACAATACGTAATTACATATTGTGCAAACTCTCCGTCGCTCACTACAGTACATTCAAGAACAGCTGAAGAAAGAGAGACCGAAGAGACCGGAGATCTTACACTGAGGCAAACTAGAACATTTCAAGCATCCGCGTAACTTTCAGAATGTACAGTAGCAAATGACACGTATACTCTAGCATTGCTTGTGGATGCAAATATGTAATGGCAGGTGCACTGCTCAAGACCCAAGGAAGCGTAGTGTTGAGTGTGAAGTTGTTAGGATGAGCGATTCTCGAGAAAGCTGCAAGCAGCAATGGGGCACTGCACTAGTGTATTAAATTGTGCAGGAGTTCATGATATTGTGTTCATCGCCAGCATATCTTGATTTCTCCCATGGCAGTCAAATTAACAACAAGAAGTGTAATGACACGGTGCTATGAGGCATATCACCACGGAAAAGCCTCCTTCATTAGCCACACAGACACACACAAAGCTGCGATCCTGCTAATGAGACACATATGGACCTCTGATCACCATGGGTTTCTCTGACATTTGTCTGCCTCACACTAACAGTCACTTAACATGTAAGAGAAATACAGAGAAAGACTGGGACATATTTGTGTTTCTGTGTGTGTGTGTGTGTTCCCATCACTGGACCTAACAGTATGAATCGGTCAGTGTTAATCTCTTCTGTCATGCACGTCTGGACAGCATTACAAATTTTATTAAAATGGCTTTCAAACATGCATACAATACGAAAACCAAAAAAGGAAACAATGTTGATCATACAGTTTGTTTTTCTCTCAACTTTTATGCTAATTTGGTATTTTTAAATAAAGGCAGCAGGAAAGAAAAGGACATTATCCTGTGGAATGAGGCTTGAGATGTTTGAAACATCAGCCAGCTTGACTGAGACCATGATAGAGACAAACACTCACATTTGCACAAAAAATTAAGGTATAAGAGAAACAAATATGCACTATGTATTTAGGGGTTAAAAAGAATAATTCAGAAATGTAAAGTTAGGAATATGCCCAGGAGGGAATAAAATAAAAAAAACACAAAAGTCAAAGGTGGTCTTACTAATATTGATTTGTTATGGTGAGGAATAGGTATCAAGAGGCAGTCAGCAGGAAAGCAAACAGGACAAAACACACACACACACACACACACACACACACACACACACACACACACAAAAGGAAAGGTAGTTTCATTGATATTGATTTGTGAATTAGCTAATGAGTTGAATGAGAAATGGAGAATTTATTAGGGGAAGAGGGAGCACAGCTGTCACACATCCATCAGACCCCCTCTATGAGGGAAACCTGCCGAGTGTCTGCATGTGCTACATGGGATTTTGTGTTTGTGTGTACTGGTATGTTTGCCTGGGAAAGTTCAGAGCCTGTATATATGTGTGTGTGTGTGTGTGTGTGTGTGTGTGTGTGTGTGTGTGTGTGTGTGTGTGTGTATATGTATGTATGTATGTGTGTATGTGTGTGTGCATGTTTGCAAATGTCTGTTGTGCCCTGCCAAACCCTGCACCTTTATCACTGGCCATTTATCCATCGGACTGTCCACTTGTATCTCTGGCTGTTTACATACAAATCTAATCAGGAGGTCTTTAAACATTTTGATGGTCCATTTACAAACATAATTACTGATCAATTCAGTTGTGTGTGCGTTTGTGTGTGTGTGTGTGTGTGTGTGTGTGTGTGTGTGTGTGTGTGTGTGTGTGTGTGTGTGTGTGTGTGTGGGCTAGTAGAAGTTTGCACTGAATGCTCCTTACACACCAAGAGTGCAAATTAAAACACTTCTTATCTCTAACTGTCTCAGTGTCAACACTTTTCCAAATCTCTACAGTTGGGGACCATTTTAATCTACACGAGACACACGAAAAACACACAAAACAAATGCAGCAGAAATATGTTGGTGGTTATCCAAAAGCCAAACATCGAACTGCTTTCAGGGCATTTTAAGTTCTGATTCTGAGCCACATGAAGATAAAACCCTCTTTGAACTAAACTCCGTGTGGCCTTTTTGTTTATCTTTACAGGGTTATATCTCAACACTGTATGTTTCTTGACACTTTTTGTCCCTTTGTCTCTGTTCATCCTCTGCACCCTGTACCCTCCTCTATCCAGAGCACGGGTATTTAACTCTCAGATGTATGCCTCTGGTCTTGAGCAATGTGGGACTACATTACAAACTAATTAATTAATTTCATTGAATTAAGCACTTAAAAGGCTTTTACACATCGGGGGCGTGACAAATAAATGACACGGAAATGCGAAATAATAGCCTGCAAATATTTATAAATCCCCCATAAAATCCCCCTATAGGCACCACACATGCACAACAAGGTGTTCATTGTTTCTTGTGTGTTTTGAGCCACAAAATGTAGACGCAGATTTAGGTATTTGTATTAGTACCTTCTTTGCTTTGACAGGACCAATAAGTGTCACTCAAAATGTTTTGAACCCTGTTTAAAAAAAATGCATTTGCATTGCACACACTTTCATACCAAAGCAAATTCAACATCTCGACAGCATCAGTGTTGCTTTGTTGTAAATTTCCACAAAAATCCTACTGAAGACGTTTTGACAAAACATTGCCCAGACACACACACACACACACACACAGAGACACACACACACACACACACAGAGACACACACACACACACACACAGCTCTACCAGGTGTGAGTGAGACAGTGACGTCTGTTTTCCATGTGAAAACTCATCAATCACTGTTTTGTTGTGTTCTGGGAGGGAGGGGGAGAGAGAGAGAGACAGAAAGAGATTGTCTGCTCGAGAGAAATGGAAAGTTACGAGCAGAGAGGAGAGGATAGAAGAAGGAAAAATACACATTTGGCAGAGAGGCAATGAAAGTGAAATGTGGTTAAACCATGGTGTAGTTGTAAATTTGTATCATTTTGACCGTATCTAAACAAGGCTATGAAACACGTAGGCTTACAGTTTCCGTGTAGCCTTGTTTGAACCTGGTGGTCCAGCTGGCTATTGAATGAACTCTTCTATCTTTGTTCAGTAAAGTTGCAGGGCTGCCAACTCTCACACATTTGCCGTGAGACACACGCATTTGATTGGTTTCACACGCCACATCCCCGATTTCTCACGCTGAAGTGTCAACCCGGTCTATATTTTCAATTGTTTCCAGCATAAATTGATGTAGAAAAGGGTAGAAATAGGTGCATAAAAAATCAGTGTTTAATGCCCAAAAGTATATGTGTCCTCACAAAATCTGGAAACAAAACCTATGCCATTGGGTTGCCAGGCCATGCAGCTGTGACTGGTCCAGGTGTTTGTGTCAGCTCCCCAGGGGGGCAGATACTGGGAAACTTTGGGCCACTATTGTGCTTTTCTAACCTCTGTGCATCTCTAAATGTAACTGTAAAGAATTCATTAAATGTTTCATGAAATGAACAAATAGTCTCTCTTTTCCCAAAATAATACGTAAGTGTAGTACAGAGGATGAGGGTCAAACATTATTGAGCCTTGGCACAAAAAAAGCTTGAGAAAGGCTGTGCACAATGCACAAAATGAGCCAGGCTGTGTCTTTTGTCTTGCTGTTGGTACTTTTAAGTCTATTTTCTGCTGGACCTTGTGGTGGGGAAAGGCCTTGATTGAACAATGAATTTGCCTCACTGCCTAATCTAACGAGGTTCGGTCTTTGGCCACCAGTCCCCCTGGTGTCCAAAAATGGTTATTTCTATTTATTTAGTTTTGAAGGATTAGAATTTATGTAAATCAGTGGTTCTCATTCTTTAGAATTTCACTGGTCCTAGAAGATCCCTTTGTAATTTAACTTTGGGACCCTGGTCCCTACACTGAGAACCACTGATGTGTGTGTATGTATGTGTGTGTGTGTGTGTGTGTGTGTGTGTGTGTGTGTGTGTGTGTGTATATATATATATATATATATATATTTTTTTTTTTTTTTTTTTTTTTTTTTGCTGAATGGTAATGATGCTGAATGAGCCCAAAAAATTGTTTTCTACGTGGCAAACTTTTGGTTGGCCCAACCAAATCTCACTCCAAGGTTGTTGTTTTTTTTATTGTTAAACAGACAATTGTCTTGCATTTTGTAAACAGGGACTTTAATTTAAGCTGCCATAGAGTATCCATTAGCACATATGTTTTAGCATTGTAAGAGTCTCATCTACCTAGTATGTGTGTTTCAGTTTGATCTTAAAATCCAACAGCTGCTCACCTGTGGTTGCTCCCTTGTGTAACTTACTCCTATTAACTATAATAGGAACGGAGTGGCCGTGCCTTTTGCTTTTTTACACATATGCGCCCGAACACAGACGCATGTTAACAGTAATGGGCTCTGTGGGACCATTTATCCCAGGCTGACAGAGGACAGTAATGACTGAGAAAGAGTAAGAGGAAATGGAATGATGTAAAAAGATTTAAAAAAATAAACCATACACAGAGCACCCAGGGGCTCTCCAGCTCCAGGGCTACCATCAGGACTTCTAACAACTTTGCAACCAGGTCCTCTTCTCAGAGAGGGGATAGGAGAAGATGAAAGAAAACAAGTAGCCTACAGTGAGAGTGAATCATGTCTGCAAAGAGGAACGGTGAGAAAAGGCGGGAAATGAAAGCGTGGAGAAACTGAGTACAAGTTGGATTATGATTAGTAAGAGGAAAAATAATAATAAATTGAATTTATATAGCGCTTTTCACGAACTCAAAGTCGCTTTACAGGGTATAGATAATAAAGACAAACAAACAAAACAAAACAAGATTCAGGCACAGATGAAAAGGGGAGGGGCGTGGGGCTAGGGATAGGCAGTGGTGAAGAGATGGGTCTTGAGGCGAGACTGGAAGATGGTGAGGGACTCAGAGGTGCGGATCTCTTGGGGGAGGGAGTTCCAGAGCCTGGGAGCTGCCCTGGAGAAAGCTCTGTCCCCAAAACTGAGGTTGGACTTTTGGATGGAGAGGAGACCAGCTGAGGTGGATCTGAGGGACCGTGAGGGTTGGTACGGGGAGAGGAGGTCAGTGAGGTATGAGGGGGCCAGATGGTGGAGGTGAGGACCAGGATTTTGTAGGTGATCCGGTGGGAGATAGGAAGCCAGTGGAGTTGTTTGGACTGGAGTGATGTGGTGCCAGGATTTGGAGAAGAAAGGGGGAGAACAAAGATGAGGCGCAGAGGGACGAGGAGGATAACAGGTAAAATTGTTGGCGAGTCAAAATGGGTCTAAAACATATAGCCGAGAAAGAAAAGTGTGAGACTGATGTATATGCACAGAGGCAAGATAAGACTGAGAATGAAATGTCTGTGCCCCCAGTGATTCATGGAAATTCCATAGAGAAATTCTGTCACCAATACTGTTACATTGTTCAACTGTGATCTTCAGTGACAGCCCCCTATATGAGAGTGAGATGTGTGCGTGTCTGACAGGCCAATTGATTGGGGTGTCATCATCAGAAGTCACCCTCTGATTTCTTCTGGCTCCCAAGACAAAAAGAAGCAAAATGGGACCGATAAAGTGAGAGTGACAGAGAGGATGAGTGCCTGTATTTAAAAGCTAAATGCTAACAAAGCTGGCCTTCACTGGCCATTACACATCTATTGCAAATACCACACACAGTTATCTGGGTTACCGCCTTAGCGTCATTATTAGTTTTAAGACAAAAAGGGACAGAAAATAAATAAGAGTAAAACAGAAGAACGTAGCTTATGATTGGATATACTTTATCATACATTCATGAGGAGACAGTGACAGAAAGAGAGGAATAACAGATTAATTTACTCAGTCTCCTGAATATTAAATATGATATCGTATTCTAAACAAAGACTTGTGAGGTGTCGATTTATCACAGTGATTTATCTTCATGCTTTGATGGAGGCGTCTGATCATGGTTTCAATAAATTCTCTGTCAAATTGTCTGTCCGTTTCAATTTCAAATTTCGCATTGAGAGTTACGCTTCACAGTCATGACTTTGTCCTATTTGCTAATATACAAGGCATCATCAGACTGTGTGAACTTAGTAAACTGATATGTTCTCAAGGTTTTGTTGAAGATAGCTACAGCTGCCATAACTGCAGCTCATTGTCAATAAAGTTGCTTTGACCTTTGGCAATATATAGGGTATTACTCGGACAAAATGAGCAGTGGCATTTGTTATGATGGGTAACATAACATACTTCAAACTTTTGTCAAAAAGCTGCCTGTGTACTTTGTCAATACCTTGTCTTTTTTGTTATTTAGTTCTGTAAGCAGATATTGTTGTATTTCTTTTCTGTATAGGTCATGAAATGTTTTAAAGGTCCAGTGTGTTACGTGTTTAGTTGTTCATAAATCAAAATCTGTGTTGCCCGTTCACTAACTTGTCCTTTTTCGTGAATATTTACCACCACCATCAATTCCGAGTATTCCTTTTGGCTTGAAATTTTACTTTTGCATTTGCATGAACTGGGGTAGACGCTCCATATTCATGCACCATCTTGAAATACGTTAGCCAGTAAGGGACATACAGGACATACTGCTCCGCCTTTCGCGTTTTCGCCGTCACATGATAAACTCACAGGTGCTGCCATTGCTACTAATGGGTATCGTAGCTTCCCTGCCCCGGGAAGTTTGAAGGAGGAAATATGGAGGACCACACATATTCAAAATCCAGATTTCAGGAACAGCAGTCTTCTTCTTTGCCCAGAAAAAGAAAACGCATATTGAAAAGAGCAAGCGACCGGCTTTTTGAAGTGTGAAGGCTACTGTAGCTGTAATACGTACTTTGAACTGCGTGTTGCGAGAGAGTTGATTGCGATATATGATCTCAACACTAAATGGGAGAAATTCCTACACATTGGATCTTTAATATTGTAGGATTAAATGTTGTTTTGGACCCCAGGAAGACTAGCTGGAAGACTAGCTGGTAGTCTAGGCATCGGCTAATTGGGATCCTTATAAATACAAATTGTCCAGAAAGCTTCTTTCAAGCTCCAAAGCAAGCAGTGTTCCAAAATAGTAGCTATAACTGCTTTAGAAAACACCAAAGTAGTCCTAACAATATGTGTCAATGAGGTATAAAAATTTAATTTAAAAAAACAGCTACAAACCAGAGCATGGGACCAGAAAAGTCACTGTACTGCAATTAGAGCCACACGAAAAAGCAGCAGTGTGTAAACACTGCTTTTACGGGAAAATGCATTCATCATTTTATTTATATATTTATTATGTTATTTTCAATCATGGCACTGTCTCCCTGCATTTTATAAATAATGTTTTTAAGTCCTGATCAAACTCTCATCATGTACTGTTAACGCAAAAACATTAGCGCTTCATCGAGACCTGCCTACATCTGATTTACATGTACTGATCATCTGGAAACTTGAGAACATAGCTAGTTGCATAAAAAATAATCAAATTTTATTTTATTTATCTATTTTTATTTTAGACCCGGGTAATATTTTTTTGTTGGTTATGATCGTTCATCAACTCCAGAGCAGAGATTTTGGAGAGATGGGATTTTGAGACTTAGCAACACACGGCTTAACAACTATGTCCATTAGGGTACGCAACATGAGCCTCAACCCTGTCACTGCAACATAAATCCTCTAGTGCACTGGTTAGACTGTGAACATAGCTTTCCACTCTGTATTACACAGGTCTCTTGAAGCAGGCTGTCTCGCAGGACAGGATGTTGCCTTTCTGCATGTGCCTCCTTTCTGATCTCTTTCATTTGGTTTGGCTCTTCATCTCTGTATTCAGGATATTCAGTCATTGGGTTTTCATTGATTTATCACCAATAAGCAACCTTGAATGTGCTTTCTTCAAGGAAACGTAATGAACATATTCTCCTCAAAATAGTACACACACTCATACACACAAACTCTAGTTCCAATAGGAATAAGGAATTATTGACTTGGCCATTATATAGGCATTTACACATGGATTAAACAACACTGTTTTGATGAATTTCAAACAAATATACCATCAATAATTTTAGGGTGAGAATCTTTGCCAGAAAAAAAAACAGTATTACGCTGCCCCTGAAGCTTCAAACAGACAAAGAACCTGTAGCTGCCGGTTAGACCTGCATATCAGTGAAGAGAAATCATGCACAAACTCTCATTCCAGAACAGTTCCCTTTATCATTAATCATGGGATGTTTTGCATTGATCAATAATATGGCCATTCAAAATTTAAAATGTTAAAAATGACTGGTAACAATATTGAATCTAAACATTAAGAATGACTTCTTTTTTGTTTACAGAAATACAGGCTACCCAAGTGAAATGCCATTTAATTAGGTCTCAATTTTAATAAATGAAAATAAGTTTTCTTAACTCATTTACTCTATTGCCTAACTACTGGTATTATTATTCTTCTGGCTGGATTGAGGACATGTCTTCACCTCTCTCGGGACTGCAAGCTGGCACATTGTTTTCCTGAGATCAAAGAATTGCCACACAGACATTTTTTCCTCCGGCTGGAGAAAAGCATTTAATTGGCTTTATCAGTCAATCACAGGAGAATGACATGTTTGACACTGTGGTACAGCAGACCCATTTATTAAAAAAAGATTACTAATTGTATTTTTGTATTTTGTAATTTAATTGTATATTACTAGTTGTATTTTCATGAAAGCGCTGCCAGGTACTTTTTAAGGATGAGGCTTACTGGTTTATTAATGTCCTTCGAATTACTACTGGTCACTGCTACAGGTCATCAGCTACTGAATGCCCTTTAAATGGGACACACAGACATAATGAAAAGATTGAAAACATTAGATGTGATTCTGCTGTAAGCGTTGATATTCTTCATGCATGGCACTGGCAAAATAATAAATGGAAACAAAAATGTGTCTCGGAGGAGGATGGGTATGATCTGAAGAAATCAGCTTTTTGTATTCATACATTTTCTGCGACTCTTGGGTTACTTGTTTGTTTCTTTCCTGTGGTGATGTAAATTCCACTTTACAGTCTGGTTTGTTGTGTTGTGCTATGTGCTGGGCTGAGCTGCACTAAGTCTTTTTTTTTCCCCTTTTTGTTTTAGAAGTCTAAGGGTTGAAAAGCACAGTGTTGGAAATTGGAAGTCATGCTTCCTAATCCCCTAGCATTTGAATACACAGGAGAGGGTGTGAAGTCACACACACATGCAGCTACCTAACAAAGACATACACATAGAGGGGTGCTCACAAATACACAATAAAAAAAGACTAAGACACAGACCCGCATAGACATATCCAGAGGAGAACAATTCAAACAAATAGATTAAGCAAGCAACATGCGCACACATACATTAATACACACAATCTGACTACAGAGAAAGCATTTTGACCATTTTAATTTGCATGGAGCCAACAACGAAATGATTCATGAATCCAAACAAATTCACTGAATATAAATTTAACATGTAGAAAAAGGAGGGGAGAAGAGGATGGATGTAAGAGCTGGGGTTAACTAGTGGCACAGAATGAGAAGGGGAAAGAAGAGAGAGAGAGAAAGCATAGATGGTGGTAGGAGGTAAAGGGACACAGGGGAGCGAGGGGACAGAAACCAATGAGAGCCAGACGAACAATGAATGAGAAATCAAGAGTGAGACTGAAGTACAGCTTTTAGTCGCACACACACACTCGAACAAGCACACACACACACACACACACACACACACACACACACACAGGTCATATTTTTTTTAATGCAGTTTAAAGAGGTCCATTCTCTAGTCTTTGGGGGAATGTGACCAATTCATTACTATGCTGAATTTCTTTTCTCCCAAAGTTGACTTATATCATGGCTTTTCTCTTTTTCTCTTTGTCTCTTATTTGGCCTTTATTACTCAGCCAAGGCTCTTCACGTTTCTGCTTGAAGGACCTTACTGGTGTTTTTGCATGTTTTATCCCACGTACTACAAATTATGCATGCTTTCCATTACTGCTGATCCATTTTCTAAAGAATACCATAGCACTAAGTTTTGCATAGGTTTTGCATTCTAATGTGACTCTTTAGGCTTCACAACTCATCTTTGCATGTCTGAGCACTGAATGCTTTCGCTTACAGACTAATATATTTGGGATCTGGCTCTTTGTAATGGCTAAATGCCGTCCACTACTTATCCATTCTTCTTTAGTTCTTAAGTTTACCAGTATGACAACAATGAAAGTCAAGGTTGGCTTTGTCACACTCCACTTGCCTCTGCCACTTTGCCCATATGTAATCACTACCAGACATGTTTAATCTGCCTTGGCATTGAGTGGGATGCTGTCAGCGCAGAAAACCCACCTGCCTGCCTCAACAGCTATTCTAGCCATTGAAGGGTAAACACTGTTGGGATATATTTCTGTGCTCTCCTTTCACTGTTTTGCATTTGGATGACAGCAACAGTGAGCAGTGTGGTGATGGTTCTCCTGAGCCCTGTCTCTCTGACCACATACTTGACCCACCATCTTTCCATGCCAGCAGGCAGAGGCCCAGGGTCTAAATGATCAAGGCTAAAGTCATGGCGGCATTCCCTTTCTTGCCAACAAACACAGGAAGGCAGTGTCTGGGTAGCAAATGGAGACCGTCCAGCTCTTGGTTTACTTTGATTGAAAGCGGTAGACACTTCTGGTTGAAATGATCACATTCCAGCAATGAGGTGGGAAAACCCTTGCTTGTAAGCAATCAAGCCCCCTATGTTGAGAATCAAACGGGTGACATCTGTCAGTGATGAGCCTCTGTCTGGACAAACTTGAATTCCTTTGTTTGGCTTCCACTTCAACATGGAGTGAGGCCAGTCATTGTGGTTTCCCCATGGCAGACATTATTGGATAATTTTACTCAAACAGTGAATATGAACTAGTATAATGATATGGGCCATACATTTCTTGCCTGCTTCTGTGTTTCCCTAGCATCGCCACCTCTCTTGAGATGGATTTGTTAACTATCAAGGAAAGTTTAGTCTATTGGGCAGACAATGTGCTATTGGTGCCTAAATGGTATTCATTGGTTGTTATGTAAGACAGGCTCTTTGGATTCCAACACCCCAGAGCCCAGTCAGTACCAAGAAAGAAAGAACAATGGCATGCTGTAGAAAACAGTCAGCAGTAGCGTGACATTTACAAATTTGTAAATGTGGTAGAAATGCAGATGTTTTACTGCAGTCGATAATATCTGGTCTTTTACATGTAAATACAGTACTTTAAATATGAATATCAACATGATTCTTTTTTACTGTTTTTTCTTCTTCTTTCTATTACAAAGCTCTTTGTTGATTATCCAGGTTGAACTGATAAAGGTCACAGAAATGTTGTAGGCTTAGTTTTAGGGTGGATTTTCTGTCTGAAGTTATCCACTCACGCTAAAAAATTAGCCAGGCAAGATTAGCACACAGAAAAGCCATCAGGTTTTTGACTATCCATTAAAATGGTGATTTTTATATATATATTTTTATAGGAATTAAAGTGATGTCTTGCAGCGGTTCCTCAAACTGGGAGTTTGAACGCCCACGCCTGTCAAAGTATTAAAAAGCTACAAGTATCTACTGCTACACGTGTTAACCTGCTGGTGGCCAAAACACTGTACTTGAATCTTAATAGGGCTTTAACTCCGAACTTCGTTATTCAAATATAATTCAAATATTAAAAAAATAATGATATTCAAACGAATATTAGGCAGCCTTTAATATTCAAACCTGTTATGGGCATTCTTTTTATGTAAATGTGTTTGCTTGTAAACGTTTTCAATTCAGATTCCGAGGCTTTTTCACGCATTTCAAAATGTAACTACACGTCGCTCGCCTGCTACAGATGTCTCACTGTGGTCAGAAAGAACAGGGGAGACACTTTGTTCCTCTCACTATGTCTCTGGAGTCACTACTCACTCTGAAGCTACCGGTAATCACCATCACTCTCTCACTCCACAAACACACACAGAAACAAACAAACACCAGACCACTTACGTAGGCTACGGGGAAAGCTCCGAACTTCCTGTCGAAAGCATAGTGTTTGTGTTTAATCCAGGGTCTGACTTTTAATTAAAAAAAACAGTCGTAGCAGTGTGTTTTTCTTCTGAAAACATCATTGCCTGCCATTGACTGATACACTGCCCTCTGGTGGACAGAACATTTAGGTCTTACTAAAGGCATTAAATGGTCAAAATATGATTAATAAATATTCAAATATATTTGAATATTAATATTAATAAACAAACAAACTTTTAATATGATTTTTGGGCAAAAGTCAAAGCCCTAAATCTTAATGAAACTTTCAACACTTGAATTCACTCTCTGTATACAGATGCTGTGCATATTAGTGCCTCAAGGATACACTCACAAGCTCCCCGTTGTCTTCTCTCGACTTACACACTCAGTGCACAAAGCAGTGTATAGGGTGTAATTCAATTAAGCTATGCAGAGTGTGAGAGCTTGGTGGTGGTTTTAATGACCGATCATTTCAGTCATTCATGTAGGGTCAGAGTGGGTGGACTTTTTTCAAAGTCTTAAAGACTGAGGCTCCCTTTAGACAAAGCGCAGACAACTGTACTCTCCCTCTTCAAACTACCAACCCAGGTTGATCAATATTGTTAGCATCTTTGGCATATTTTCAGCCTCAGTTAAGGACAATGTTAATTAATGAAGTGTAAAGAGTAAATGCATTTAATTGTTAGCTGACAACCAAAATTCATTTACAGTTACCCAACAACAGTCTATTAACATGCCTAATTAAATATCATGCCACATGCAGATAAAAACTTACATAACTAATTATGAGCCCAATTTTATCATGCTTCATGCTTGCCGATTTTCTTGCTTCATACTTGCAGGCATTGTTGGTGGCATTCAAAATTAAGCTGGTATTATTTGATCTTTTTTTATTATCAGCAAATCTCCTGCAAAGACCAGAAGGTTGTCTTCACTTTGCAAAACCCCACTCTCCTCTATCCTTGAAACACATCTAGCTTCTGTTTGAGTAATCTAGGGGTTTACTTGCTGACTCATCATGTTTGGTCTTAAAGTGGCCGTTAATTTGTGTACGTTGAATGGTATCATTGGGTAGCACTTCTGCAAATCACACACTGAAACCAAAGTTACAGGCTTGAAAAAGTCCAGGTAGACCTTATGTTTAAGTAGTGTTGATCATTACATGGCAGGGTTGTGTTTTGCCTTCTAATGTTTCACACTGTGATGCTCCCTCTTTCACAAATGTGAAACCAGGTTGACAGCCATTACTAATCTTGGTCTAAATATATACAGTACAGTGGCCAACTTCCTGTTCATTCTTTGGAGTGCACCCATCCCTTTTACCTCAATCAATGAAGCCTGTTTCTTTGGAACTAAAATTTCCACAGCACATTTCCTGCTAAAAACGAGCGAGCAATCAACTCAAAACTCATCTGAGATGAGAGAATGGTTATTCTCCTGGTTCAACATGTTTCCATTCAATTTTGTTTTTGCTAGTCCACTATATGTGCGAAGCGAACTTGAAAGTGTGCAACTTTAAGAATTCAAATACTATTTGTATTGTCTGACATAGTGCAACAGTGGTGTCTGCCTGCCTTGAAAGAATTGTGAGCATAAACAGTCTGGAATGTCAGCTAGATGTAAAATCTGAAGGTGCTCAAATGCAAAATGGATAAGGGCAGCTGGTATAGGTGACTGGCATCCTCTGAGGACAGTCTGCACTCAAGCATTCAGTGGGTGCAAAAAATCCCACCACCATTAAGTGCTTGTGGTCTCTGAAGGACATTGATAAAATATGAATGAATTAGGGGCTACACAGGGTTATTTCAGACAAAATAGATAGCAGGTTGCCTTTTAAGAAGGTTTACACCAGCCACAATTCTCCCAAAGGAAATGTGTGATAAAACCATAGCTTGATGGATGCCAAGAACATGCACATACACAGAGAATCTAGAAGGCCATTAGTGTTCAACAGACAACACATCAGAATGCTCTAACCACTGTGATCCCATGATAATACACAGCAAACACTGCACATCCTCTTTTCCTATCCTCACCTCTCTAGAGTCCCTCTCATCTTCTCCCCCAATCTTTCCTCCTCCATCATCCTGCCTCTGTACTTATTTGCTCCTTTGTCCACCCAGTCATTTCTTTAGGTACTTCTCACCCTGTGGGCAGCCCTCTTCTCTTGGCTATTCTGTCAAAGTCTCTTCCTTAAAGCTCCTACATCACTTACCCAGCCCTCTTACCAAGAACACAACATCCCAATCATCGTAGGTGTCACTGTCCAACTTTGTGAGCATCCTTCTCTACTTTCTTCTTTGTTCTTTCCATTTCTTTCCTCCTTGCACCTGCAACTCATCCTTCCAAACAACTAATTTTCCTCTTCTCACTCCTCGTTTTACAGTTGCAATTTGTACTATGACTTTAACTTGTACCGACTTCTTTTCTCTCAATTGCTCTCCTCTTCTCATCTTTTCTTAGCTTTCAGAATATCATTGTACTTCATGTCATCTTTGGGTGTTTTCTACAGACTTCATTCCTTATCCCCTGTTTGTCCTGAACTGTTAAACGTACAATATGTAACTTTCTACCGCTAGGGGTCTCTCAACCAAAACAATGGACGGTAAAACTGGACTTTTGATGACGTTGGGAAGTTGCGTGGAATTATGGGAGTTTTTAGTGTTAAACACCTTCGCTGCCGGTTAGAATGCATCAGTTCATGGACGAGTTTACCCATTCAAGTTTGTTCACGTTACGTTTAGTAACGTTTATTCATGTTATTGTAATAAAATAGCTACAGTTTCCCCAACATAATTACTTTTTTCTTGATTAGATTTTTATTTGTAGCTGACCAGTTAGCTAATGAGCCAGCAAGCTAACAGTAGCAGCTAAAACACAAAATATTTCACATATCAATGTCACCTTTTGGATGGTTTCAACACCGGGGCGGACGGGGTTTGTTGTAACGCTAGCTAGCTACTAAACAAGGCTGAGAGACGGGTGTGGGTGGTGATTGCTGGGGGAATCTCCGCGACAGCGAGTCAGGGCGTTCAATGCCTGTTGTGCAGCAGCAGAACATCTCCCAGCTGCCCGGAATTATCTCCCCTTCACTTTTCAGTAATCTTAACTTTTCGTTTTGGTGCTTAACCCACCTTTTGTCTGGTTAATTTAGCTAACCGTAAAGACAGCTAAACGCGAAGGGGGGAGAAATTCGGCAGGGAGGAGATTTTTGGCACATACACCGGTAGCGCTACGGAGATGTAGCTACCGCTATGGATGGCCACTGTTGTGACTCGGTGCTGGATCTGATATAGTCGGTTTCCCGGCGTTTAAGTAACTGCCGTTAACGGCGTAAGCACCAGGCACTGGAGATAAGTTCTGGCCGGGGGGTTGCTGTAATGAAAGTAGCTGGCTGATAGCTGACTGGGGGCTAACGGTAACTAGCTAGCTATATGTCCCGGGGCTGTTGTCAGCTGTCATCCCGACTGAGTCTCTCTGCGCCGGGGGAGTGAGGCAGACAGACCGGGGTGTGCTAGCTGGCTAAATTAGCATTAGATTAATCATCTATCTATACAGCTAACGTTAACGTTACTAGTGAAGTTATTCATGGGTTAGCTCAGTCCTGTTAGCTGTGGTCGAAACAGTCATACTAAAAATAACTTCATTAGCATTTTGAACGATGTTGTAACCTCATAATGTTACCCACAAAGCATTAGCTCAACGTTAGCACATTGTAGTAACGTTATGCTGGTATCGATATTGAACTTTCAAAATAGATAAGGTCTCTTTTGTATAACTGTGATAAAAAGTGGGATGTAATTAATCACAAAATGATGCTGTATGGCAAAAAAAAGCAGTATTACTGTTACAAGTATTATTTTTCTGTGACATTGTATGATTTACAATTACTCCTGAACGTATCATCTTCTGACGGAAGTTAGAGTAACTACACAGTGAAAGGTTATATGATGCCACTGACGGGCGACTAAAGGAAACGTGCCGTGTCTGAAAATAAAATAACTGATTTCTCTGGGTTTGACATTTGGTGGAAACATTTGGGATAGTGTAAGAACACAACTCATAAAAATATATAACATAGGTATGGTTGTTTTTAGACATTTTAAAGCAGAAATGTTACATATTGTACCTTTAAGCCCTCTTATACCACTCTTGATACCCCTATCCAATTATTAATGAGGCAACACTCATGAATTCACATTTCAAAACCAACTGGTCGTACAAGCCAACTTAAAGCTCCCTATTCAAACTAGGGGTGCACCGATCCGATATTAGGATCGGATATCGGCCCCGATATTGACAAAATAGCTGGATCGGGGATCGGAAAAATTAACAGATCCACGGGCCGATCCAGTTTTTTTTTTTTTATTAGTTTTTTTCCTCCGTTGCAGCACTGTGACCCTGTTAACTGCGTACCCTTCTCACTCATGGTAGTAACTTTATAACAACAATTAATAACTCACAACTAACTCTCTTTAAAAGGATAAAACACCATAGCATATAACAATTTGTGACTTAAACCATTTCTAACACTAATAATTTTACATTTACAAATGTACACCGCCCAACGGCATGCTGGGTAACATTATAGCTGCTAGCCTAGCTAGCCAGGTAGCATAACAGTCTGTTAAGCTGGGAGAGGCTCCGGTCGGTACTGCACATTCAAGAACCGAGAAGAAAGTTAGCTAGAGGATGAAGAAAGACCGCAGATACACCAGGACAACGTGTGCTCAAGAGAGGAGCCATCTGTTGTTCCGAAGTTTTTTGTTTCTAAAAAATCGGACATAATTTAGCCACTGTTGTTGCCCGTCGCGCTAACGTTACTCGGCCGTGCTAACGTTACCGTGCTAACGTTACTGTGCTAACATTCAAGCATGCAGCGGAGCAACATTATGAACGCAATCCACCTAGGTCCCGCTACAGACCGTTGAGAAAGACGGGTTCAGAGCAATGATTAAAACACTGGATTTAGGATGCCTTGCCTCGCTGAAATACATCTGCCAACCTACCAACATTATTCAAACAGCAAAGGAGGCTGACAGCGGAGCTACGTTCAGTCGCCCACTACAACCACACTACAACAACCTAACTTACCTGTGGCCAAGGTAGTGTTGAAAGGGAAACAATGTTAAAGTTGTTTGTATGTGTAGGCTATTCATTCAATTTTAGTTTATTTTACTACTTTGCAGCTTGCACAATAAAAACAGTTTAGATTATGGAACTGTTTCATGGATTCTCCTTCATATAAAGTTATCCCTTCTCCTCCTTTCTCATCTTGGGAAATGAGCACCCTCCTCCCCCTCTTTCTTACCACTCACCTTCTATAACATCTGAACCCTCTGTTATGCTCATCTGTCTTTCTTTTTCATTCTCTCTCTGACTCTCTTGAGACCTTCCAGCTAAAAGGTGTGAAGGAGGAACTAAGTGCTTTCTCCTGTCTATAAACAATGTCCTTTATGCCTGGTGTGGCTCTGGGCCTGCCATGGCTATGGGAGGGAAAGAAGGGAAATGTCTGCAGAGATTTATCCGTTGCTCAATCGCTTGGTCTCAAATGTTCTCACCCTCTCTCTTTCCCACCCTGTCCCCCTCAAGTAGAAGGTTAGCCAGCAGCAGACTTGAGGAAAGAACAATAAAGAGGGGGCAGTGAGACACTCTGAGATGGGAAACCCCAACAGCCTATAGTTGACAGGGGATTAAGGGACAGTACCAAGTTAGGGAGGGAGGGGACAGCTCAGATATGAGGGGAGAGAGAGGGGGAAGACATGCAGGAAACCATCACAGGTCGGACTCAAACCCTGGACCTTCTGCGTCAAGGAATAAACTTCTAAATATGTGTGCCTGCTCTACCAACTGAGCTAACCGGACACTGCCTGATAACATTTAATACTCTGGATTGACACTGTATAAGCAATGTGGTAATGACTACATAACTGGTAAGAAGAGGTGTTTGTACATCTCAAAGGAAATGCAGCAATTTCGTAGGATGTCTGGGCTTTAGATTGATGCTGCAGTGTAGGACTAACAAATATAGTCAGCCACCAAGTAATTGCAGTATAAACAGTGCCTGAACTGGACCAAAGAAGGTGCCAGTACCCAATCATTGCAGGTGTCTTGAATATATTTATGCGCATATCTTGGTAATATATCCCACTTCTAATGTATTTTTGTATGCTTACATTTCCACAATTTGTACATAAATGTACACTCACCTAAAGGATTAGTAGGAACACCTGTTAAATTTCTGGTTAATGCAATTATCTAATCAACCAATCACATGGCAGCTGCTTCAATGCATTTAGGGATGTTGTCCTGGTCAAGACAATCTCCTGAACTCCAAACTGAATGTCAGAATGGGAAAGAAAGGTGATCTAAGCAACTTTGAGTGTGGCATGGTTGTTGGTACCAGACGGGCTGGTCTGAGTATTTCACAATCTGCTCAGTTACTGGGATTTTCACGCACACCCATTTCTAGGATTTAGAAAGTATGGTCTGAAAAAGGAAAAACATCCAGTATGCTGCAGACCTGGGGGACGAAAATGCCTTGTTGATGCTAGAGGTCAGAGGAGAATGGCCCGACTGATTCCAGCTGATAGAAGATCAACTTGGACTCAAATAACCACTCGTTACAACCGAGGTATGCAGTAAAGCATTTGTGAAGCCACAACACGCACCATCTTGAGGCGGATGGGCTACACCAGCAGAAGACCCCACCCGGGTACCACCCATCTCCACTAAAAATAGGAAAATGAGGCTACAATTTGCACGAGCTCACCAAAATTGGACAGTAGAAGACTGGAAAGATGTTGCCTGGTCTGAGGAGTCTCGATTTCTGTTGAGACATTCAGATGGTAGAGTCAGAATTTGGTGTAAACAGAATGAGAACATGGATCCGTCATGCCTTGTTACCACTGGGCAGGCTGGGGGTGGTGGTGTAATGGTGTGGGGGATCCCTTTTGCCTTCAGAACTGCCTTAAGTCTTTGTGTCATTGATTCATCAAGGTGCTGGAAGCATTCTTTAGAAATGTTGGCCCATATCGATAGGATAAAGTCTAACACGGTATTAGTATGGTGTTCCTAATAATCCTTTAGGTTAATAAAAACCTTTTATGTAGCTATTCATACAAATCAAATTGTACACAAATATTGCATAATATGTAACTATAAAAATAACTGAAAATATATCTGCTGGCGTACAGATTAAATTGGATAATGAGAAGGAATACCAAATGAAGGTCCATAATGTATGGGCAAGACTGCATTTATTTAGCTCCAATGATGCAGTCACATAAAATGTCACCTTGAAGTACAGTGTGTCAAATCAACATAAATTGAGTATCTTTACTTTTATCTCATGGTAAATCAACATTTCCCCTTTGCAATAATGTTATATAACGTTACATAGCATGACAGAACAAAGAGGGAGAAAAGAGAAAGCTCTCCCCATTAAGACACACTGCGCATTTATGCATGGGGCACAGCAGCATAAATTCATTGATTATTCAAATCTCCAGCGCACTTCAGAGAGAGCTTAAAGTTATTGGTGTTGGTCTGTTAGGCTGGGGCTGGGCTGTGGCTTAAACACCACACGCCAGGGCTCAAGTTTTTGGCCCGTGCGCTCTAGTGCGTACCTACTCACCACAGGAGGTGGTGGTGGTATGCAGAAGTAAGGGTACTCATGTGTCACTCCGTATCAGTGAGTACCGGCCCATTTCAGGCACTGAGTGTAAAAATGCCAAGGTCTTATTCCACGTTAAGGGGTTATCGAAGGACTGAAGGACTGCTGTAAAAGAATCAAGAAAAAAAAGCAGACAGAAAAGACATCTAAAGAACAATTTTACAAGTGTTTTGGGTCTTTTGAGCCAAAAAAGCCAGAACTGGAAATCAAACACAATATAAAACGATCCACAACAAAGGAACGGTACAATATTTTGGACCTCCAATCATGTGTACAGATCAAACAAAACATAAATACTATTTATTTATTCAATAAATACATTGTGTGAAACTGTGATTACAATTAATTAACACTGTACACTGTGTGTATTAATAAACGACAGTGAGGTGTGAACCGTCCGACGCGCAGCCTTGAAGGACATTAACCCGCACGGTCACTTGCCAAATAACATTTTACAAGTTTATATTTTAATTAGTTTTACAATCGAAAGCTAAAGTTTTTACAAACAATACCTGTTTCCCTGGTAACGCCTGACGGTTTGACTAATACCTGGAACAATCATTCCCATGTTATAAGGTTCTTATGCAATGCAAACGTTGTTCACTCCTCCAGGAAATAGGAAGGACCTTATATGCGACTTACCTCCCTTAGCAACGGGAGATATTTATAGTCCGCTTAGCTACAAGCCAGAAAGCTAACGCTATGCTAGCAAGATTCGAAGTCAATCACATTGCGTACAGTCGGCAATCAGTAAAAAACAAGACAAGCTAGCTATCCAGCCATGTCATTATCCCCAAAACAATACAATGACTTTTACAAACAATTTTATCCGCAATGTGTAACAGCGAACAGCATGTGAGATAACGTTATTCGCTGTGAAACAAAGTCAGTTGAGCGGGGCAGTATAACTTACTTCTTACAGCGTGTTTGTTAGCGCCATCCTGTGGTGTTCAGAGGACGAGGCACTGAAGCAGCACACAGTTTTAAAAATAACAGATTTACATTTCCCTTTTTGTTTTAATGTAGTGCATTAATTTAGAACAGTAAACAGTCAGTTTCACCACAACTCCTGTAGTAGATGTTCTACATCACCTTTTTATGGACACCCTGCAGCCAATCAGAATGGAGTATTCACCCAGACCATGGTATAAATAGTGTTAAATGTGGTTCAGACAGTTCAATAATTATTACCATCTTCACCCAGAAGGGCACCAAGTGCAGCATGAAGAGACAATTTAGCAGTCAAACAGCTCATTTCCCCCAGCCACAGGCCACAGTCCCCTCTTTACTTTTCCCTCTCCCATGTTGTATCCCCAAACACCTGAGGGCAAGTCTTATCTTATTTTGTTCTTCTTTTTCTCTCTGCATCTCACTCTCTTTCATTTAATCTCTCTGAATCTCTATCTCTCTCTGCCTATCTATCTTGTATGTGCTTGACTAAGGCTGATGCCACTTCATTTGCTCTTCTGAGCATTTATTAAAGTGCGTCATAAAGCTAACTTCTCTCCATATTCCAATGCCTGATCCTGAAACATTGTTGTTTGTGCATACCTGGGTGTGTGTAAAAAAAATCCCCTTGATAACCCTCTCGAATCTCCTATTTCTCAATTTAATTCTATTTCTCTCTCTATTTCTCTATTTCTCTCTCTATTTCTCTCTCTCTCTATTTCTCTCTCTCTCTCTATTTCTCTCTCTCTCTCTCTCTATTTCTCTCTCTCTCTCTCTCTCTCTCTCTCTCTCTCTCTCTCTCTATCACTATGGTAACTCAGTGGCCTGACTGACATCATGTCAACTGGGCATCAACCAACGGCCAAAGGGAAGCCTGTAATAATTTTCCCTGCCGATAGATGGGATGGCACAAAAAAGGAGGATAAGTGAAAGTGAAGTAAGTAGCGATACACTGTGTTACAAGGCTAAGCTTACCTGGGCTCGTAACACAACTACTAAAGGCTAACCCCGAGATACTTATTTTCATAACAATCAAGTATCAAAAACTGAGGGGGACACGCTGTTGGATGCTGTCCTCCTTTCCTACTCTTTCTTCAATGCCTAACAAATATCTCTTTCTCTCCTTGACCCTGTCTTTCTGTGTGAGCAGCACTGGTTGAAGCCTGAAAATATTGTAAACAAATTAATAACATAACGAATTACACTGGTCAGACTGTTCAGCTCGGTTTCAGACTGATACCTCCGATTCAAGCTGGTCCTCATCCTCAACACATGCTTTTTCAGACGCAGAAAATACTTTTACCGCAAACTTGCGACTAGTTAACTTTCTAAAGCAGGCGCAAACGCTTGTTTGCTAAGAGTCGGGTCGGGACTCCAACATTAACACACTGACAACATTGTATTCAGAATATAAAATATTTTTTATAGGACTTTTTAATGTGTGATTGTGTAAAGGTGTTCACGAGATACCAACCTTTCGTGAACTTGTGAATTTCGCCAGCCGTCTTTCTCTTGTTTTGATGGAGACAGACGCTGTGTGCACGGAGGGGAGGGGCTGTGTGTGTATCTGTGTGTTAGAGAGACGTGTGAGCGACAGAGAGAAAACGCAATATGTGGCGGTGTTGATTGTATGCCGCACCGCCACAAAGTAGTCTATGTGTGGGAAAGAAGCAGTGTGGGAAACACTGCTTCTTCTAGTATAGAGGGGTTGTGCTGTGTTAAACTGACTCACCCAGGCAGAGACAATCTCCTGAATTGATCTCATCCCACACAGCTGCAATGGACTGAGTTATCTGAATCACACAAACACGGCCCTTCATGTCACGTGTCAGCACTTGCCCTATCAGCTAACTACTCAAAAAAACACTAAACTGATTTTGTTTTTATGCAAATGGAAAAAACGTTGCATGAGATTATATTATTTTTCTGCCATGATACACTTTTGTAAAGCTGCAGCAGATATTCAAACAAGTCTAAGTTTAAATTCAAATATTAACTTTTATCATCTTATAATAAATTACAGAAATATCTGACATCATGTTCCTCCATGTCTGTACCTGTTGTTTCACCTCCCTCTCCCCATTCATCCCCCTGTTCCTCTGTGTGAAAGTTGGAAGTGGCAGTAAATTAAATGGCTTTACAAAATGAAAAGCCAAAATCATGACAATAGAGACCACGCAGGGGGACGGAAGCAGATGTGTTAAGGTTACGTGTGTGTGGCCAATAAAATTCATAGTCTTAAACATTATTTGTATAATTTTTGATTTTTGTAATACAGTCAGCTCTCATGCAAATAGAACCTTGAATTCAATTACACTGAATAAAAGCAGGGAGACCACAAGAGAGCACTTTATATCCAAAAAGCATCAAATCAAGTTTTTTGGCTGGTCTATGCCTGTGTATTTTATGACTCTAATAAAACACAAGCATTAGTGTGGGGTAGCTTTCTACTTGCATTGTGTGTATGTGTGTTGATGTGTGTGCACTGGCACTGTCACAGTATATCTGTGCTGTTTATTAATTTATTGAGTTTTTTGTCCACTGGTCAAATAGCACTTCACCAAGCCAAATGCTTTTAAGGGGGAGTTACTTTCATTTTTTATCCTCCAGTGAATACAGTTATTTGATTCTACTTTACTATGCATTCACATCTCTGTGTGTATCTCTGGCTTGTGGACAGTGTGCAATACACCACTGAGCAATTACAGTATGGTGTAATGAAGTATGCTGTATATGCAGTCAAATGGAAACAATTAAAGGGGCAGGCTACCAAACAGCAGAATTCAAATATACCACAAAATTCTTAAAACAAATTTTACTGTTTTCGTGTATCCAGAAACTATACACATAAAGCTGTCATTTGTGTCAGTGGTAGTACAGATCACCATGAGGCAGGGGAAATCTATTAAACAGCTTGATTTGTTGTATTGCTCAATGTTGCAATAATATTAAGACTGATGTCAGCATTACTTAAATAATACCAATTCTGTCAGAGTTACAAACAGACGATTTGTTAGTGGCTCTTATTGTATTTTAGTAGATTGTTTGATGCTACTTCATTGTCTGTGCTGCATATTGAGGGAAGGAGAGAAAGAATGATCACTCGAGGAGGTCTACAGTATGTGCTTTCTCACCTGGTCCAACCATTTTTTTTATTATTTTAAAAACAAAAATAATTTTACAGTGATCCTTTTCCATCTGCAGTGAAGGACTGTCATTGTGTGTTTAGAGAAAGGAAGCTAGCTGTCAAGCAGCCATACAGACTTACACAAAGACAGAGAAACAGAAAGAGAGAGAGAGGCAGAGAGAGTGTGCACTGGTCAATGCTCAGTAGGGAGAGGAAGGAAACATTTCAATAGAGATGCACTTTTGATTTCTATTCAAATGACACTTTCTATCAACTAACCAATCAACAGGCCTACCACCAGCTACACACACACACACACACACACACACACACACACACACACACACACACACACACACACACACACACACACACACACACACACACACACACTTCAAAGCTCCAGAAGTCTGGTTGGATCTGGATCTGGTTTGTACCCAGCTGTCAGCTGCTGGACCCCATCTCACATATACACACACAAACAAACAAAATAGCATCATATTGCCTCTTATAAAATGTGAGTGTTGCCATGGATACGGCCCTCTCACATCCCCCAACCAACCCCCCTCCCACCCACCCTCACATTTAGTAGGGAGGTTAATTGAATTGTAATTTATCACTGAATAAAGACAAAGATTGATAGATGTAAAGATGAGGTGGGAAAGAGAGATGGAGGAAACGTAAAAGAACAGAGTTTATCATCTTTGCAATTTAGCCATGACTACTGCAGAGAGGAGGAAGGATACAGCTAGTTCAGAAAAATGAGCAGGGGAATGTCAATGCATCAAGAAAGCCACTGTGTGCTCAGTATTAGTGCATCTGTGTGTGTGTGTGTGTGTGTGTGTGTGTGTGTGTGTTTGACTGTGTATACAGTTGTTTGTTAGGCAGTTAGATAAATGGGCAAATGAAGAGAGTATGGCAGAAGGAGGGCTTGCAGGCTGGAACAGTGATGGAACAACCTTAGAAAATGAGATGTCTTTGGTCTCTATGGCAGCTAACGAGAATGTTCTGTGCATTCACATCAGACAGCACACACACACACACACACACACACACACACACACACACACACACACACACACACACACACACAGATGAGGAAAACTGACAGAAACATGGAAGAGGGAGGCAAGGAAAGAGAATAGGGCGTAAGGCTAAATGAATTGTGGCCCCGGTTTCCATGGCAGCTAATTTCCGTGTAAGTCTGCTTTATGGGGAAAATGTGGAGGGTTGAGAGGCAGAAAGGAAGGAGAGCTCAATGACCTTAAATATGATTGTGTTGCTTTATTATATAAAAGGTAATAACATGAGGTCAGTATACAGATATATGTTTGACTGAATGTTGTTGATTGGCAGACAAAGGCAGATGTATAACAAACATAGTATAGTAGGCCTACATGATTAGATAGGTTTGAACATAAAATGTACCCTAGTTTTAAAATGCCACCACAGATGAAGACTTAAATGCTGTCAAGACAAAGCCACATACCTACTAATTTCTTTACCAGCCATTTTCTAATGCCTCTTGTTTTAGTTTAGGTAAAAGGCCTCGTGTTGAAAACGAGTGACTCACCAGCTTTCAGTAACAGTCAGAACATGGACTACCCAATATAGAGAATACTGGAGCTATAAGAGTCCAATCAGATTGTTATGGTAAAGCCTGAAGAAGCTGCAATTTGGCAAAAAATGTGACAGATGTTTTATTTTGTGTCCCCCATGTTTGAAGTCTATATTCTGAACTGCATTGTAAATCTGAGAGTAAACACTGAAACACATGCAGACACAGTTTCCACAAATTAACCAAAAAGTAGCATAAAACAACACTTTATTCATTTCACACTTGAGCTAATTTATTGTAAGGATAAGTCCAGTTAACAGTCCAGCCCAATTTCATATCAGAGTTAATAAGTTTGAATGCGTCCTCTGAGTCATGTCATCGGAGGACACTGAATCGTTGTGTTAATCAAAAATAAATGAAACAATGCTGATGAAAAATACATGATAGAGCGTACCGATTCAACAGGGGGAATTGGTTAAAAAAATAGTATTTTTCAAATAAGGATTTAGTTTAGTACAATAGATGCATTACATCTACCGTAATCATTTTCAAAATCGAAATCAATTTTGTCTCGTATTGACTACTGCAATTCCTTGTATTCTGGGATTTGCCAATCATCTTCATCACGCCTGCAGCTTGTCCAGAATGCAGCTGCTAGATTGTTGACTGGTACCAGAAGGAGAGATCATATCTCCCCGATATTGGCTTCTCTTCACTGGTTACCGGTCAAATATAGAATCGATTTTAAGGTAATGTTAGTTGTTTTTTAGGCATTACATGGATTGGCCCCTTTATATATTGCTTATCTCCTTACCCTACATCACTCCTCCAGGAACCTAAGATCGTCTAATCACTGCCTTTTAGCTATTCCACCGTCTCGGATGAAAACAAAGGGTGATCGTGCCTTCTCCGTTGTGGACTCTGGAACAAACTTCCCATTCATATTAGGTCCTCTTCTACTGCCGAGATCTTTAAAGTGATGGTTCGGAGTAATTTCACCCTAGGCTGCTTTGCACCATGACCTCGAGCCAAACAACCCCCTATAAGATTATTTCCCTTGTTATAACGTTGGTCGAGTTAGCATTATCAGCTGGTTAGCTTTGTGCAGGCGCTAATGGATCCACGTTTGTATTTTGTAAATTACCCCACTAATAATGCCCGGAATGATACCAAACTTCTACAGTAGTACAAATAGTTTCTGTACTTATAAAACAAGGCATTAGAAAGTTTGTAACTATACCCAAAGTATATTTAAATAACACTTGCCTTATGGATACTTCAGGAAAAGAGAATAAGACAGTTTGATCCAAGCCTCAAACGGAAAATGTTATTCCATGATCAGCTGTTTAGTAAATCAAATTCTTTTAGTGCTTTTCCCATCCAGTGATTTGACTTTTCTGCTGGTACTAACAC